>NC_052502.1:3364928-3664928 GCF_016617805.1 Bactrocera tryoni
TAGTGCATGTCAAAGCGAGTTCTATCGGTTTACATACATAGTTCGCCTTTGTTCGGAATGTATATTAGGAGATAAGGTGTATGTGAGTGTGTGTGACCCGGAGCGAGGCTATGTCGTTAACTCGCGCAGAAGCACACTCGGCAAAACGAAATGCTTTTCCTCGCTTTCACACCGAAGGATATAATGAAGAGAAACATGAAAACAGCTTACTTCGATTACATTGAAATTTATTTACAAAGTACTTTGCATACACAGTAGTTTGTCATGTAATATGAGATGCATATACAATTACTATACACAGTAGTCATTCGTCATTTTCAAAATGATATTAAAATTAACAAAGTTATTTGTTTACATCGACATATATACAATATGTTTGGACATTATAAACAGAAAGTGTTGTTATGAAGCGTTGGGGCAACTTGAGAGAACGCTTCTCAAAAGAAATTAGAATCTCACAAAATGCTTCAGGAAGTGGTGCATTCGTAGGAAGGCAGTGGGCGCTATTTGAAAGTTTGCAATTTTTAAGAAGTCACATTATTCCTCGTCCGTAAGTAAAATGCATTATTACCATATCCATGTAAATAATGAGAACATTAATATTAACAGAATGCGACAAAGTGCGCCAATATTGAAACGCAGCGACGAGAACTATGACTTTATTAACATTTCGTCCGAATCTATATCACAAGATCTCTCGCCGTCACCTCCAATTTCCCCTGGGCAGTTAATTCCGTCCGACCAATCAAAAATAATTCTGTCCGATCAAACAACAGCAATTCCGTCCGATCAGTCAATTCCGTCTAGTCAGTCATCAGCAAATCCGTCATCAACATCGCGACCACGAATCAAAGAGGCAGACAGCTTGACGAGGTGGACACTGCCATCCTCGGAACAGTGAAAACTTTCCAGGAGGTATGTGAGCGTAGAGCGCGTCGAGAAGAGTTTGATGCGGAGATAAGCGGTTTTGGGCACCATGATATGCTCTTCGATTTCAAAAATGAAAAAATCAAGGCAAGCATTGGTGATGCGTCAATGTACTGACATTGTAATGCAATCGCAAATTGATGAAGAAGAAGAAAGCTTTGTGTATGTGAACTAGTCCCTCATTTATGAGAAGAGTTTTTTAAACTTTTATTACATAAGTATTACTTTTTGTTCTTTTAATCAGATTGATTCACGGTTGAATTTTTGAACCTGAAATACAAAGGATATAATCCATATAATTATAGACTTAGCGTGTAAGTCTATCTTCCAATTTGAATAAAAGACCTTGTATTCTTTTATGTTACAAATCGTGGTTTATTTAAGAGCTGCAAGGGAACTTAGAATAAAGTTGTTTTAGTTTAAAAGATACTTCATCGTCCTTAGTTTACAAGATGTCTTGTGTCCTTGAGTTCCTTCTTGTCATCTAGTCCTTGGATGTCACATACATTTACTATTTGAGAGACAAACTGAATTTTTAACTGCACTTAACTTCACTTGAACTGAACTTGTACCGAACTGGACTTCACTTGAATTGAACTTGTACTGAACTGGACTTCACTTGAATTAAACTGAACTACAATTGAACTCTTACCATGCCTTTTATGCTTTCTAGATTTGATTATTTCTAAGTCTCTAAGCAAAGCATCAAATATCTAACGATGGCACGAGTTCTTATTTATTATTGTGTCCAAATAGGATTCAAGTTTCTTTGATGTTTGTTTACACCAAATTCTATTGTTTTGAATACATACAGCTATGGACAGAGAAATAGCGCACTTTCCAAGAATGATATAAAAAGCTAATATTTTTATGTGTAAGCATAGTGAAAACGTTATTTTTGCATGGGTTTTTTATTTCATTTTAATATTAACAAGAAAACATAAAAAAAATCACAATTCAGTGCAAACAAAAGTATTCAGTCCATTAAATATTGAGTTGTCTCATTTTGATCGGGACACCCAAATAGCACACTTTTCTTGATCTGCAGCAAAAAATACTGTCGTATTTAAAAATGAGATAACTTAGTTTGTACAATTATTTACCTGCCTAGTACTTTGTAGAATAGCCTTTACTTTTTAAAACTGCATCACACCTACGAGGCAAACTTTCTACCAACCTTTGGCATTTCTCCAAAGGAATAGAGTTCCACGCATCTTGTATTCCTTCCCAAAGTTCATTGCAGTTCTTAAATTTTTTTTGCCCAACCTTAACCTTAACATCGTTCCATAAATTTTCTATGGGATTAAGGTCAGGGCTTTGTGCCGGCCAATCAAGAACTGCAATTTTTTCTTTGAAAAAACAATCTTTCACCACTTTGGCTGTATGTTTTGGGTCGTTATCCTGCATAAATATCCAGTTTAGCGGCATGAACTCAAAGGAATATGGCTCCATTGTATTCCTTAGTATTTCCAGATAAGAAAACTTATCCATATTACCGGTTATTCTTACTAATGGTCCGACTCCACGCCAAGAAAACGATGCCCAAACTTTCAAGTTACCTCCACCGTGTTTTACCGTCTTTGTAGTGTACCGGGGATTGTATGCTTGGTTTCTTTCTCGGTGAACAAATGTCTTCCCATCAGGTCCAATCAAATTAATTTTTGTCTCATCAGAAAACAAGATTCTTTTCCAGAAATCTACGCCTTTGCATGTATGGGCGTTTGCAAATGATAATCGTGCTTTAATATTTTTCTGCGACAGTAGTGGTTTTTTTCTGCTGACACGCCCATATAAATCATTTTCATTGAGTCGTCTTCTTATAAGCCTGCTTGATACATTCAAGCCAAATTCTTCATTTATTTCCGCCGCGATTGTTCGAGAGGACTTGAAAGGATCAAGCTTACTCTTTTTGACGATTACTTTGTCCGCATGGGCTGTTGTTTTTCGTGGGGGCATCTTTCGCATTTTCTTCCTAATTAGGATATTTGGGTCTGCACTAATACATTTGATGACGTTATGCACCATCTTTCTAGAACAAGCTAGAATTTCTGCAATTTTGGTTTGTTTTTTTCCTTTTCGATAAAGGTCCAAAATAATTTTTTTTTTTCAAGTGAGCAGTGAGGTCCTCTACCCATTTTCTTCCACAATAACGATTTTAACGAAAGAAATTATATTTTTAAATGCAATTAAAAATAATTTATTGAAAGCATTAAACAGTAACTGTCTTAGTTGACGGTGAAAACAAAACTGCGCTATTTTGGTGTCCAACAGAATAGTATGCAGATTGAGTAAAATAAAGCGAAAACAAATAAACACAAGGGATAACGGAATTTTTTAGTGGAGTTGTAAAAACAGAGAATAACACCACAAGAATGGCATAAGAATATGTACGACTATCTCTTAATTTTTTATGGGATAACAATTAATATAATGCATACTAAAGGTGCGCTATTTCTCTGTCCATAGCTGTATAAATTTGCTTTCAAATCCAATAACTTTATTCTAAAATTTGAACATAACGTATTAAAAATACTTAATTTTCAAAAGATATAAGTGTGAACACTTTTGTCCGTAGACTCAAAAGTTCGGTCAATATTTTGTATGACCACCGCGCGATTTCTTTAAAGCTTGAATCCTTTTTGGCATACTATTTATGAGGTTGTCTAAAATGTTTGGGCTTATATTCTGCAATGCGTGAAAATGAGCCTTACCCTGTGTTTACTCACTTGCTTGGATTCCACAACACGTGCTGCGGTTGGGTATCTCACACTGGTTACCACTCAACACTTCAGATTTCCGCAAAACACTTTTGATTACTTCAATAGAGCACTTTAAGTTTATTCCGCTGACTCCCTATTGACCTCAGTTAAACACTTTGAATTTATTTAGTAAAAACCAGTTGTAATTGTTTGGTAAACCACTTTTGAACGTATGTATGTGAAAATATCAGCAAGCACTTTTGTACGTTTGTATTTAAATATCAGAAAACACTTTTGAACGTTTGTATATGAAAAAATAACTTGTAAAAAAGAACACTTTTGTTGTTGTCAGCATTCGCTTCACTCTTGCGGACCGCCGGAGAATATGTTGTCGCTACGAACGGGAGACGAAAAAAGGGCCGTTGCTCGTTGCTGCTGATCTTTTTAAGGGCTGCTGAGTGGCGAATACGCTGTATAACGGCATAACGGTATGATGTTGTCATGTGTTTTGTCTTCATATGTGATGTATTCGTATGTGGTCTTCAGGTGGGGATCGTGTTGGTGTCGTGAATTATCGTCCAAGGACGTGTGTTGAGGGGGGAGCGCTAACTCATCTAGCCACCGTGTTTGTCACTTAAGAGAGGTTTTTTTACCATTGCTCTAGCCTTGAGCCCGTTATTTTTTAGGAATCTTCTTACTGTTTTGTCGCTGACATTCACTCCATGGACCTCTCTAATGATTTTATTGGTTTCCACTGCGGTATTTGTTGCTCCTGTGACAATTAAGCGCCCAGCTATTCGTGGTACAACTGGGGATAACTTCTTCGGACGGCCTCCACTATTTCGTGGTACTGTTAAATCATTCTGCTTTTTTATTTTAGTAATTAATCCCAGAAAAATTTTATATTTTTTTGCGATTTCTCGGTAAGAAACACAATTTTTATTGTCTTCCAGCACATTTTTCTTCAAAACAGGATTTACGGCTTTTCCTATCATAAAGCAACTAAAAAGTTATTTTTTAGGATTTAAATATTTAAACATTAAATGTAAATTAATTAAATAAATAAGTAAACTTTACTATTTCCGTATTAAAATTAAACTTGGAACTCAATTGTGCACAAAATCTTATTGTGGTCAAAACTGTTCACACACTATTTCTGATTTCTTCGACTCATAGAAACAGTAAAAGTCCCGTTAGTTTAAAAAAGTGCTACCGGCTGGTAATTAACGTAACGCTTGAGAATTTACAATAGAAAAATATTGCCAGACTGGTTTCAAATTTATGAAATAGCAGCTGTGATCGCTGCAAAATCACATATCACATCATTGTAATTTAAAGTTGAAGCAGTTTCACATTCATTGAGAGAATTGCAAGATTGGACAGTCTACTCTGACTCATGGTCGATCTCAAGTAAGATTTGATCAGTTTAAGGGCTATTTTCATGATCATTGACACGGGGATTTAACTTCCGCCACGATGAAAATCCTAAAGTATTGCTAAAGGCACTTTGACAGCTTTTTTGTGGAAACAAAATACAGCAAAAACACTACAAGGAGTTTTTGGTTGGAGAGAAACACATCCAGGTGCGATGTATCCTTTCATCATTTTTCAAAGTTTTCTCAAACCAAATTTTGTTGAAAGATCGACCAGTATTATCCTGTGGAAACGCTGCGTCAACATTCTGGAGATTTTTTGTACCTTGGGCTATCATCAGGTCGCGAAAAGATGGAAATATTTTACTTGGCCAAGCTCCCACATCTTTTAAAAAAGCAAAATCCGTACCTTCCATAATGGGACTCTTTTTGTCTTTATCAGAATAATTTTGAGTGACGTGATTCACATAGATACGTTGCGAAATATTATCTTCTGAATTACGTAGAGGATTATCATCTTCATTGTCCGTGCGTATCATATCTGAACTATTTTTCTCCGTTTCGTCACTCTTTGCAAATTCTAAACAAAATTAGAAACAAATATTAAAATAAACGTAACAAATAAAAAGATAATATTCATATTAACATAATATTATTCTACATATAATTTATAAAACGACGTTAAAAAGTACGTTCCTTGAAAGTTTGCTTTGAGAAATTTGGCAAAATTATAAGTAGGTCAAATGCTCGATAGTCGAGAAAATGCAAGGTCTCATTTAAGGCAGATTGTTCATGCAAATTCATGTTGTTGAGAATCTAACCAATCGTATAGAATCAAGCCTACAGAACAATCCAGCCGTGTCGTTCTTACCAATTTCATCTGCATCCTTATTGTACATATTCATTGTCAGTTTCTCCTTATGAGGTCGAGTCGTCGACTAAGTAGGCCACATCTAGCGCAGTCGTTCCCTTGTTGATAAAAACTTCCATGACATTTTTAGATTTTTCGATACTTTGGTCTTTACGCTTTTTCATCTACCGAAACTGCGCGCCACTGGATTTGTTTCGTTTCAACAGTACAATGCTAAAAAACTTTTTATAATTATAATACATGGATCCTGAATTTGGAGGGCATTTTATCGCAATATGTTTTCCGTCGTTCGCACCTACACAGTTTGGCATGTTCCACATTTGCGCAAAGTCGGTCGTGATGGTCGATGTTGCGTGGTAAATTGGTGAAAGCATTTCCCAAATAGCCTCACATGTCTCCAGCACTATGTTTCTCACAGTGGTCTTTCCGATTTTGTAGCTCCATGCTAATTGTTTGAAAGGACTTCCGTATGCTAAGTACCTAATAATCACCTTAATAAATATAACAAATGGAGTAATAACACAGTACAACAGCTAATTTGGGAGGTGAGAAATTCCAAGTCAGGGTGATGGTACTAGGTCAGTATAGTAAAACCTTCAAAGGGTTTGGCGTTCGTATGTGTCAGTTTTTTTTTATGACCTTTTAAATTTTTTTTATGTTATAGTGAACGAAAATTGGGTACCAAATATAGTGTGTAAAAGCTGCTACAACCGTCTAATGGATTGGAAAAATAGGTAATAGTGGTTCGCGAGTTATGTATGTTAAACTACGTTTTTGCCAAAATGTTACAACTAAGCGAAAAAACATCAAGATAAGGAAAAAATTTAAAAGGTCATATTTCTTTTAATATTTTATCAATCTCGGAGTCAACTGGCTTTTTGTATGAACCACGGCCCGTTCCATACGCATATTTTTTATGGTCTGCAGATCGCTTTTTCATATCTGCTTTCAAATTGAAATATTTGGTTCGCAGATTTTTTTTTGACCGCGGGGCTCCGGAGCAAACCGCGTTGAAACTCTCCGCTATGTCATCCCACACTTTGTCCTTTTGATCGGAGCTCACTTTCCCTGTAGCCTTACACTCCAAAACACTTGCATTTTGCTTTTTCACTAGGCTTAGCAAAGTAGAAATATCAGTAGCTGAAAAATTTTTGCATCGAGCTACCTTTTCCATTTTTGTTAATCACCACAATTTATTTGTTTACATAAAGCAGCTGTTATTCTTACTAACATCCCCTGCCTTGTCATTTTTGGGCATAATGGCGAAACGCTGCAAACTTAAGTGCAAAGTTAAATAAAAATCAAAATAAAAATTAAATGGAACTTAATTTTCAATGAAAGAATTTCGTGAAACCGGCTGTTAGTCCTATGCAGGTGAATTTTGTCATCCTCCTTGTGCGTGTGATTAATCACGTCCCCCAAATGATCCACTATACGAATGCTGGTATGTGCCGCTAGCCTGGCCTCTTCTTTTTTTTCCCATGCTTTCAACTTTGAAAGGCAATTTTGGTTGTTTAGTTACAATCTGTGAAAGAAAAAGAACTTACATAAATCAAATGTAATAGAAAAAGTGTTACTTCAATAAATAATATTCGCCTGCAAAGGTCTTTCCTGTGTGCACTTAACATAAAGCTGAATTCGTATAAAATTTACGTACCTTTGAATTATGCAGGTGCTTTTTAGATAATCCATGATTCTTTAACCCTTTCACTACCGTACTATACGCAGCGATGTTAAAAAAATTTAGGTCGTTTTTTCGGATGGATATAATCTTCTAAGAATGAAAAATAAAACAATTTTTTTTTTCGTATCCTTCAGAAGGAAGATATGTCCTGGGATAATATGTATGTCCCACTGGTATATTTACACGGTATTAATTGGGACTATATATCCCATTGGTATAATTTTTTGAGAATAATAAAATTTAGTTTTTATTTGTTACTCAATTTAAGTTTTATTTATTTATGGAACATGCCAAAACATTCAAAGCATAAGGGCTCTTTGCACATTGAACAAATGTAATACGTGCGTTTTTCTTTTTTTATTGAGGTGCATAAAACACAGCGTCTGCGGCGATCACCTTTTACTGGCATATGATCTCCCACGTTTAACATTTTTTTTGCTCTTTTTGACCTGGGTCCTTTTGTTGTAGATGTCCTTTTGACTTTTGTCCCAACTCTTCCTTGCGCAATGAGCTGTTCTGCGAGTGGAACAATAAAATTTTTCAGTTGAAACTTTTTGTGGATATTTTCCTGATAAACAATATGGGCATTTACAATAGATGTCATGAGAAGCTTGAAAAATACTTTACGCCACCATTTGCTTGATTTTCTGTTCTGTTCATAAGTTTTAACCTTTTGATCAGATATGTCAACTCCTCCCATGTTCTCATTATAGAAAGCCAATGCTTTAGGACAGTTAGTAACAACCCTTGAACCATCTTTTTGCTTTCTGAAGACTGCGGACATTGTAGGACTATGACAGTTACTCATAACAATAACTTCACGTGAGTCCTGCCATTTTGCTACCATTATACCGGTTTCGCTAATGCAAAATTTACATTCACCTTTCTTCAAACGGTCACTAATGGTTGACAAGTTCTTTCTATTTTGAATACATGTTCCTACGCAAGCAAATGGCAAAGTTTTCATCAGATTATATGAGGTGAAAAAACGGTCAAAAACCAACACAGTATCTGGATTTCGAATAGTTTTGCACAATTTAAAAACGACTCTCTCCCCTAAAGTTCCTGATAATGTTGAGCATTCCTCTTTACCCGCATAAATATTAAAATCATATGTATAACCAGTTTTAGAATCACACCTTTGCCAAATTTTTATGCCACGTTTAGTCGGCTTCATCGGAAAACATTGCATTAGAGAAGATCGACCTTTAAATTTTGCCATGGACTCATCGATGCTTTGACGCAAACTATCGGTACGAGTTTTGACAAACGTATATTTCAAACAATTGGTAACTTCTTCTATATAATAAAGCTTAGATGCTGCTTCAGGTTTCTCAGGGAAGTTAAAATATAATTTTGACATTAAGGTCTGAAAACGAGTTCGCGACATCGCCTTTTTTATGTACTCATTTCCCATGGATTCATTTTGGGACCAGTAATCAGAAATCTCTGGAAGTTGATTATAACCCATTATAAGCGTAATGCCCAACAAAATTTTAATTTCTGATGCATCAGTTGGTGCAATATTATAACTTTTTTGTTTTTTTAGAATGCTCAATCGTTCATTTGTGCACTGCGCGATAAAAATAAATAATGATTCTGGAAAAATGCATTTGAAGACTTCGAACTCAGTTGCATTCCTTGAAATTTGAGCCAACAGAATGGGCTCAACGTCTTCAGTGATAGAAAAGCGAGGACGAAATAAAACTGATGGTTCTCCCCATACTACTGGAAGATTGGAACTTTCACTGGATAACACTATTGCATTATCAATATCCGTTACTTCATCATCCTCGCTCGGAGACTCGTCTACTTCGTTCTCGGAATCCGGAATATACTCTGAGTCAGAAGCACTAAAATCACTTACGTCAGAGTCGCTGGAATTGATAATCGCCAAAATGTCGTCTTCCCTCATATTTCTGGCAGATTTTTTTCTATTATTCATTCTGTAAAATTGAAAGATATAAATTCTATGAATATTTCCATTTCGGAAATGTATACCAATGGGATTATGTGTCCCGCTTATTTGAATTATACAATTCCAAAGGGATCATATATCCCAACTGGACAAAACCCCAAATAAACGAATTTATTTACAACATTTTGTTGCGAACTCACCTTATTATATTGAAAAACACTTATTTTATTCACTCAAATTAATTTAGTAAACAGAAACACTTTTATACAATTACAAATAGGCAAACACGTGCACATTCACTGAAGGTTGCTGTCGGTTAATTGCAATAAAAGGCAGTACAGTTGTTGAACGAAACCAAATCAGCTGATATTGAACGAAAAATACTGTAAACTACCAATGGGACCTTTTCCTATCTAAATTGAGCTTGAATTGTATTTTTGACGATTTTTTAAATTTCTCTTGGGATGCATGATCCCCATGGTAGTGAAAGGGTTAAATCTCCAAAATGATTTCTTAATATTGTACCACATAATTTACACTTAGCTACTGGACCGGCAGTGCTTTCCACTACTTGCAACCAGTCCTTCAGTTCTGGTACACGTAACCAAAAATCACGAAACTTTTGGGTGTACTGTGGCTTAGGCATAATTAATTAAATACCTACTATGAAATCAGTTTTCATTCAAGTAAGATTAAGAAGTACGTATCCTCTATCATAACAATAGCAAACTGTACTGTACTGTTTGTTTAGTTTACTTTACTCACTGAACTGATCAACTGATCTGACTGAGTATATTTTTAAATAAACCAATAGGAGGTATTTTTCGCGAATCAAATCAAACTTATCTTAACCCAACCGTACAAATAACGTTCATAATCGTTTATACAAGAAGTTTGTAGACAATAATCGGGGAAACCCCGACCCGACAGATTTGATTTGAGCAATGTTGCCTACATCCTAAACTTAAACCATGTTTGAAGTTCCGGTCCTAAATGCTCATTTTTAACTATAACCACTAAAACCAAAAAAAACTCGCTGTAAGGCATGCCTAAACCACCAGATCTAGTGGAAAATCCACTAAGTTGGCAACACTGCGCGTTTGTAACCGAAATTTTTTTTTCTTCGAATTCAATTTGTCACAACGAACAAGCAAACGTCAAATTCACGGTATCATGCTGTCCGCTTTCACATCCCTGTTTTCAATATGCGGTGACAGCTAAAAAATTTGTTTGTCAAGTAAAAATTTTGCAAAAGTATTGGAGTTTCGGTCACGCCAGTTTTGCTGGGTTATCTCTTCTATAATATAAAAGCAATACTGTCTTTCACCTTCAATATTTAGCTTCTCTGTTTGTACTGATACGATTAATGTTCGAAAACGAAAACATTTTCATGTGAAAACGAATTGCAGCACATGCCTGATGATATCTACAGACTTAAAAAAATATCTTATTCAGGTTTATTAAAAACTATTGCTTAAATAAGGCGGCCTTTACGTATGTCCTCGATGTTCAAGACAGGAATTCAAGTTCTTCAAGATCGTCATCTATATCTTTACTTCGTTGATTGTCTTCGGTTTTACGGTTTTTAGGAGGAGGCTATCAGCATGGAGAGGGTAAAGACTTCGATATTCCAATGGCTCAGTGAACGTTTTGTTGCATCTTAAAATAAGTATTGGGATTGCTTCAGTCCCATTTGTGCCCTCAGTGGATAAACCTCGAGTTAAGAAACGTTGAAAAAAGTGAAGCGAAAAAGAATTTTTTTAGAAATACGGATTTCCAGCGCTATTTTGTGTGGGACACATATTAAAATCGTTGCTCCAACTAAAGATAAGTTTCTCTATTATAACCGCAAAGGATACTTTATTATCAATGCCAGGATTGTAAGTTCTGTGACAAATTCACATTTCACACATCTTAATCAATGTTTTGCAGATATGTGACAATAATATGAAAATACGTTATGTGAATGCTCAGTTTCCTGGCAGAAATCACGACTCCCACATATGGAATGTCAGCAACGCTCGTTATTTTCATGAGAAAAAGTACCTTGATGGTGAACGAAACACTTGGCTTTTGGGTATTATACATAAAAACATATGTATATGTTACAAAAATTCCCAAAACGCCTTACAAATTTTCAAACATCAAAATCGTTTTATATTTGTGCAGGAGATGCTGGATATGCCCTCAGGAAGCCCAGAAAAGAAATATAATAAAATACCTGCAAAAGCGAGAAATATCGTTGAAAGAACTATAGGTGTTTTTAAAAATCGATTTAGATGTTGTGGGTTTTATGGTCGTCAGCATATGGTTGCTTCCGATTCTGTTGGCTTTTCCTTGCCTTGATTAAAACACGTACTTCAACTTTTATCTATACTAATACTTTTATTCGGAAAGTGGGGTGTTCTAGATAAATATGCGTAAAAGAATAAAAGTGGTGTGATCTCTGTAAGAATGCGCAGAAGAATGAGAATGAAAGAATAATGACAGTTCTGCTAACTGAGGTGCAGATAAATTAATGAGTGCTGCCAAACTATCGAATTGATGGTGCTGCCTTTGGGTGTTAGGTGTGTTCGCGTACTACACTGCCACAATGTTTTCTGGGTGCTCGTGAGCTGCACTACGAGCCATGGAAGGCATCTCAAATCGTTAATGTTGCGGCAGCGTTACACAACGTTTGCATTCACTATCGCGTGAATGATGAAATATTAGAAAATAATTCGGAACTAAATATTTTTACAGAAAGTAATGTGATTTTTTCATAAACTTATAATGATGCAGCTTCACAAATCAGAGAAGCTACATGTGCAACACTTACACTTTATTTAATTATTATAATTATTTTTTGTAATGGCTTGCAGTTTTTTTCCGCCACTTCTAACATTTGCTGTTTTATGGAATTCTTAGCAGCTATCAAATTCTCCATAGCTATGTTGTGCCTTCTAATTTCTTCCACTTCCGCTTTTTTTAAATCGTTTTGCATTTCCAATGCTCTGCCTTGTCGTCGCATACCTAATGAAAGATCGTCCAACTTCTCGAGAACCTTTTCCTGAAATTATCCTGTTACAAAAACAAAAACTACAACTTTATTATATTACCTTCTTCCAGCTGGAAATATTCTTGATAGGCGGACCAACACTCTTGAGTTCTTGGCCCATATTGTTCCTAAAAGCTGCCACTTCTTATTTAGGGCACTTGGTAAAACCCTGCGCCATTTCAGGTTTTTGCTGTAACAACTCAACCATTAGTGCATACTGCTGCTTGGTGGTAATTCCTTTGGACCTGCGGAAATCGTATTAAAGATTATTTTACTGGTAACAAATATGTTATAGTTTGAATTCAATAAAAACTTACATTTTTCTTTTTTTAAATTTATTTCTCCGCTAGCAAAAACTTTTCGTATAAAAATTCCGATGAAATTCAAAATTTTCCGTTCCGAGTGAATTCAGTGAATGCCACTCAACGAATTTCGAACTTACGTTCGGAATTATTCGAATTGCATGATAGCAATTTCGTATCTTTCCCGAAAAAATAGTCTACGATGGATTGCGTGATAGGGCTGAATTACATAAAAAATCTTTAGTTACTTTGACTGTTCTGGTGGCTATACATATGTTCAAGTTCAAAAGATGAGTATCGGGAAGCTGCAAGCTCTGGTCAAGATTGTTTGAAATTAATTTTATTTGTGTTTCAAACTTTTTCATCGGCAACAGTATTTCCATTAAATTCCCTCTAGAGTTCCAAGGGACGCTTATAATGTCTCTTTGAAGCATTTCAAAGTTCTTCATTGTTGTGCTGAGTTTGGTGGCTGCTTCAATGAATTTCTCGCGTTTCAATTGCTCATCGAGAATTGAACTCAATTGAGTCGTTCATTGTTTTAAAGTTAGCCCAATAGGTTGGATTTTAACGTTTTAAAACATCTAATGTAGCGTTTTCCACTGAAGATTGATTTCGCAGCAATCCCAGCAAATAGTTTTCGTTCTCCTTAGCCTTCTTCATTTTCTCCGTTAGAACTTCTGCATGCTCTTCATCTATCAGCCCAAGCAAGAAGTAGTATAATGAGCCTATAAAAGGTAACACTTACCTAATCTTCCTTTGCATCCTCCTCCCCGTGAACGGGATGATGTCCTGAAGCTGTTCAATATCTAAGTATTTGTTGTGCAGCTGCTGAATCACTATGTTCAATTTATCCTCTTCAAATATCGTTGAGTCTGTTAAATATTTCAAATATTTCAGTGAATTTGAAATTTGCTGCCTTTCAACCGAGTATTGAATTAGATCGATATGGACAATTATATCCCACTACTTACTTAACTGCATTTAAATACTGGATTTTGAAATTTTGTTGATGTTTTTTAAACTTGTGCTGCTTCTACTGCATTCCCTTCATGATTCAGAAACGAGTGTTGTCGGGGTATGTAGACGTATGGGCCGATTGCGTTTAATTAAAAGATATTAGTTTAAGTTCAAACGTTATTCACTTCATTATAACTTTGGGTATATAAGTAAACGTATATAAATATATGGTGTGTGTGTATTATCAATAATGGTTAATGGTGTTCTCTATAGATACATGTAAATCTATATTAATTTATTAAATTATTGTAACCCGTTGCTGCTTTATATCCTGTGTTGTTGTTGTTGATTCTCTCGCTGTAGGGTATCGCTATTGAATGCTGTGTGGATTCCTATGTTGAATCTATATTGTTGTATGTAGTAATTCGGGATTGTTTTTAACGTGTACTTTATAAAATAATTGTTCACTTTGTTTGTTTTTTCACTTGTCTAATAAATCTTCACTTGTTATATGTCTCCGTGCTCGCTTGTGTTTTCGCTGCTGGCGGGATAATAATAGCCTTTTTGGTAAAAGCGCGGGAAAATCGTCTTCTTTTTTGTCTCCTTTTTCGCCTGTTGCGTGAAGTTGGGGCGGTTGGGCCTGTTTGTGGGAGTAATGCAGAGGAGTATTTGTTTGGATTAAACAAGTGTAGTGAATTGATCATCGGTATTTCCTTAGGAAATATTCCTTTTAAGGGAGTTTTCAAACCTAAGTCTTAAGTAGTTGTCTAATTTTTGCACAAGCGTATAGTTTAATAAAGCTTGTAACAAATTTTCTGTAGACAAACTGAGGCTTTCCAATGCTAGTACACAAGAAAATCAGAATTTTTTTCTTAAAATTTTCGTACACTAAAAGCAGTCTCATTCACACTTGGTGCATCTAAAATTTGTTTGAAATAATTATAATAATTATTTACTTGTAACCTTTTATTTTTAAATTTTTCATTAAGAAGGTTCCAGGGAGCTGAAAAATTCGTCGAGGTTGAAGGCAGATTTGCAATACAGCTTGCAGCCGATCCTCTGAAACATTTGGAGAGACTACGAGTTGCACAAACAATTCTCTAAAACTTTGCCAATGAGCGGATTCTCCCGAAAAAATATAAATGTCAACTAGAGGCAACGTAAAATTGGCAGCATTTTTTTGCTATTAGGTTTTAATTTGAGTTTGTAAAATCTATGTATTTCTTAAATCATCGAATTTACAAGTTACCTCTTCATCTTCGTGCTGGCTAATAAACTCAAGCACAGTATTACGAGTTTTTTTCTATTATTCTACTATTGAAAAGCATTCCATTTTTTTGAGAGCACTTTTTTCTTTAATTGTAGTTATTAATTCGCTTAACTTGATGTACGCTGTCAAATAAATAGTACCTATCGTCCCCTCAGCACCATTTTTAAAATAGTTTTCATTTTTATTTTTGGGATCTTTGGACAATTCTAAATGGTTTCGTTGAAACTCTGACGATTTTTTGTCCAACTATCTTGAAGTTTTTCTAAATTAATTTTCTAAATGAAGAATTATCATGAAAAGTATGTAAAATGATGATATTTAAGTAAAAATTAAAAATATTCTTACCTGTGTGGTTCTGAAATTAATTTTTATATTTTTTTTTGTATTGCAATTTATTATAAAATCTTCATGTTTTTTTTATCTTCTGAACTGACATTCACAAAGGTCCACTTCTCAACTGACGCGTGTGTCACGCTTGCACAACAACTTTTTTTGATTAAGAAGTTAAATTTATTTTAAAACAATTAATAAAAACAAAAACAAATGAAAGTAATTTTAACAAAAGTAAACGCCGTCTTCCGGTGGTTTTTTTCCTCTTCGACTTCACTTCTTTCAACCAGTCTTCTCGTGCCGCTCCACACGGAGTCGTATTTCTGTTGCAAAAATGCACAGAGGCATATTTCTGTGACAAATACGCTCAGAGGCGTATTTCAGTAGCGTGACAACTCGACCCTTCCTGACCTAAATCGTCCTCGATTTCGTCGGGTTCTAGCTCAGGACAATTTCTACACCAAGGCTTCGTTTTGTCTGATGCTTAGACGGAACAAAATTTCTTGTTTGTTGTTTGATACCCAGGAATATCTTCCAACGAGTAGCGATTGTTACCTAGAACTTTTCGAAGAACGCATGGCCCTCGAAACTTAGGCTCAAGTTTCCTATATTCACCTGTACAAGCTGGTTCGTTTTCAATGACTACCAAATTGTTTTCAATATATTTTTTGGGATTTTGGTGGCATTTATCGAATCTTTGCTTCCATTTCTCACGTTCATTATGTTTACTGTGGCTTGCTTACGTTTTTCTTCAGAGAACAGTGTTCGAGTGGTCGTCGTCAATATCACACTGTACAGCTGCTAGTAATTGATTGATGACTGTATCTCATAACAGAAAGTCGAAAATAAGTTCATTCGGACTGAAATCAGTCGTTGCATCACGTCGATAGTTCATGATCCATTGGTGATCTTTCAATTTGAGATCCCAATCTTTCGGATTTTCAGTTGTTGTTCTGAGGAATGTTAAAATGTTTTGGTTCACACGCCCTACTTGCTCATTAGCGCGTGGAGTACGACCGGCGACTTTCGTGTGTTGAATGCTAAGGTTATTGCAAATGTCTTGAAAATCTTTTGACGTAAAAGATGTACCAATATCAGTTAATCTTTGGGATCACAAATTTCGGTCCATCGGGCTCTTTGCGATATAAACGATGAGTTAGAGTTGTATTAGATAATTTTGAGTGATTTTTCATCTTGGAGTTGTATCGTGAGAAGCCAGTCGTTGTCATTACTGGATTCGATATGTTTTGGGAAATGGGCCATGTGTTGGGCTTGAAGTCGGTGAGGTTCTTCACTTGGTGCAAATCTCGCACATTTTTTGTATTTTTTAAATTGCTTCGGCTATATTGATTCGGAAATCAACATATCCCTCGATTATGTATTGTTTTATAGACAACTATCTGTTACCCTGTACGTTTCGCTACACCTAAATCGATTAAAACTCTTAGGGTTTTTTCTTTGTGTTTAATTTATTGTTGTAAAACTGTTACTTATTTATAAAACATTTATAAAACATATTGGTATACAACATTTTTGGTTTTTCCACCTGGCGCGTAAATGAATAAGCACCTTGGTGTTCCCACTCTCGAGCATGCGACGAACAATTGGCCGTGGGAGAAGCACGGTTCTTCCAAATTGACGCCGCACACTTGAAACGTTTGCCCTTGCGATTTGTTGATGGTCATCGCAAAGGCAAGACGTTCTGGGAACTGCAAGCGCTTAAATTCAAACGGCATGTCCGTTGGAATCATGGGAATGCGTGGTAAGAGTACAACTTCACCTGCTGCCTTGCCATTTAGTATTGTTGCTTCAATCAAATTTGGCCATAATTTTTTGACTGAAAGTCTTGTGCCATTACGCAAAGTCAGTGGCTTCAGATTTCGTAGAAGTATAATGGGTGAACCGACTTTCAGGACCAAACGATGCGGTGGCAGACCGGGGGGATCCAAATCATCATCATCTTGATTTAAAACGCTATCAATCGATGTACATATATGGTGTAGCTTCTCCTGGCAGTTTTTCTTGAATGGCAAAATTGATTTCGTTGACGTGTACATTTTTCGGTGCCAATATTGCGCGTTCACTTAAATAATCGTGGCGTTGATAGTGTTGAACAATATTCGGAAATACACTTTCAATCAGTTCTTCTTTCGATTGTAAAATTGTACAAAAGTTTTTTGGCAATGTGATCAAACCGGTATAATCGATTGGTCCAACAACTGCTTCGAAAACGCCGCTGCGGATCGATCATTTTGCAATTGGACTCGCATGTTGATGGTAAGAGTCAGCCTTTGAACATGTCTCCACAAAACTGACGATTTTAAACATACGTTTATTTCGTCGGCAGGAGTTGATCGAGGAATGACTGACAAAGTTTGCCGAAAATCGCCGGATAATAAGACTAATGCTCCGCCAAAAATTTGTTGCTTTTGGCGTAAATCTTGCATTGTTCTATTGAATGCTTCTAATGACTTTTTGTTTGTCATTGGTCACTCATCCCATAGAACTATTACAGCTCCTCGCAAAACTTTTGCCATTGTTGAATTCCTCGATATGTTGCACGTTGGTGTTTCAACGACTTGGATGTTCAACGGTAATTTCAACGCAGAATGTGCTGTTCGGCCGCTATCAAGTAGAGTAGCAGCGATGCCTGACGAAGCAATTGCCAGCGCAATTTTCTGCTGTGACCGTATAGTAGCAAGAATCAAAGAGATCAGAAACGTTTTCCCTGTACCACCGGGCGCATCAAGAAAGTAGAATCCACCGGCGTTATTGACAACCGCTCGTATAATCTTATCATAAGTATTTTTCTGCTGAATATTCAATTTGGTAATGTTAGCTTGTATGAAAGCACGCAATTCATTGGAATGGTATTGTTGTTTACGTTGAAGCTCATGGTCAATGACTGGGCGCAGTAATGCCAAGTTGCGCTAATGCCTTATTCGCAATTGTAAGGCACAGATCTTCAACCAATATCAAAGCAGAATTATACATTTGTAATGTATATAGTAAGTCTGCGTCCGATGCTCGATTACGCGCCAAAATTAATAAGTCCTCGGTCATGCAGTCTTTGTACTTATTCCACAGTTATTGCGGATTTGACGGAAGGCATGTAGATATTATTATGGCGAATAGTACGCGTATTTGTTTTGGATGAGATGTGAGTGATGCGTCATGAAGTGCGGTGTCCCAATGCATATCATCTTCTAACAAATGCAATCGCTGACATGCTTCACGATACGTCGCACACAACTGACCGTCAACAGTTTTCAAATCATCAAATGATCTTGGTCCGCGCACGTTGACTAATAGCAGACGCAAATAAAAACATTCGGCGTTGTTCGGATGGATGGTGTAAATGCATACTTTATGGCGGCCGAACAGCACATTCTGCGTTGAAATTACCTTTGAACATCTTATGGCATCGGTTTTACGGACATTTGGATAACCGTCAACATGCTCCTCTTGCTTTCGTCGTTGAAATGTTTTCGATGATGGATTCCAAGTGAAATATTGTGGTATTTTGGAATATAGCAATGTTCTTGCAAATTCATTGTTTTCACACAACTCGAAAAAGGTAGTTAGTCTTGTCCCCGGTGGTACAGTGCTAGAGTATGCATATTTGAAGTACATAAATAAAAATATGCATATTTGAAGTATATAAATAAAAATTGAAAAATTAACCTAAAACTACATCTTAAACTATGTATTTTACCCACACACGCATATGCAATAAGACCCACCAACAGTGTATTTGCGAACCGCATGGAATCACTTACGAAACAATAACAATACTCACTTGCTTTGTGTGTGTTGCACGGTCAGCAGAAAAACACAAAATCGGTTCGAATAAATGTAGCAAATCGATGGAATTAAATCTGGCAAAAACACACAATGTTGAAACACTTTTTTTTTACACACACCGCGCATTTTCAAGCGACAATCGAACCGCATGGCATCACATATGAAACAACAACAATACTCACTTGCTTTGTGTTGTACGCAGAATGTTAATCACGTTGAAATCTGAGAAAAATACACACAATGTTGAAACATTTTTTTTGATACACTCAGTGCATTCGGAACACTTACGTTCTGTATGTCTTGTTAGCTTCACAGTCATTCATAGAAAGAACGAATGCCAGGCAAAAACGATCAACATGCGATGTCAATGTTTTTTATTAATTGTAAACATCCGCCAGTTGTTTCTTTTTTTGTTTTTTTTTTTTTTTGCAAAACGTTCAATGATACACACATTAAATTTCTTATGTGCACCCTCCAAACAGACCCCAATCACCCCTGAAAATTTCATTGAAATCGGGCAAGCTGTCTAGGAGGAGTATGCGAACAGGAAGTTTTGCCACTTAATTTTATATATATATAGATATAGGTGTTGAATAGAGCCATATCAGACATATAAAAAAAAACTTTCGGTATCCTTTACTGTATTTTCTCATTATTGGAAAACAGGCCTAAATCGGGGAAATTGTTATCGTAATTGTCCAAAAGTTCAAAACGGTTACCTAAAATGCCTGCAACTTTTCTGCGGGCTTCTCCGTAAGAGCTTCCTTCTAGGGTCATCGATCTTTTAATTGATCGTTGGTGATGACGATCAACTAAGCAACGAATCATTGCTTCAGATTGCGAAATTCTGACGTTAAAATGTCGACTATATGCTCTTTGCGTTAAAATAATTGATCTCTGGTTTAAATAATAAAATTCTATTGTTCTGGTTCTCTGTTCAGTTGTGTACCTCTCCATTATAAATTCTCCAAGTGTTGTCTATATAATCTGAAAGAAAAAATTAAAAAAATTAATAAACGAAAAAGTTATTAAACTTTTACACCCCTTGGTTTCTTTTGGCCCAGCCTGTATATACGCTTTTACCCTTGCTGGACATCCTTTCGCTGTTGGTGCATGCTCTAAGTTACAGTTTACACATATTAACTTTTTGCATGCTTCTTCTTCTGCATGTATTTGAAAACATTTTTTGCATCTTGACCTAGTTTCCTTACAATGTTGTGCAAAATGGTTAAAACGGTAGCACTTGTAACACTGTGCTAACGCTACGAAAGGGCTTATTTTAATTTTTGTGCAGGCATAAGTTATGTGTTCAGGGATCGTTTGGTCTTTGAAAAATACTTTCACTCTTCTTGTTGGAATTTTTACATCTTCATTTTCATTTTTGGATTTGATTTCCACCCTTATCATCTTTAAGATTGGCACACGGGAGTGTACGTCTTCCATAAGCTCCTCCATTGTAATCTCTGTGGGAATATCGAATATGATGCCCACTTTGGTTATACAATGTTGAAGGATTTTTGGTTCGTATCCCTTATCTCGCAGTAGTTGGTTGTTGCATAGATCGTTTGCAACTCTTGCAGTCTTGCATAGTACCTTGACTCTCCCATAACCAGCTTTGCTTTTTTCATTAATGTCGTCGTATCCATATTTTAGTTTTTTTTAATAAACCAGCGATCGCGACCGCATTTATAGCACTTCGTTCATTTCCTCTATTTTTTGTATCTATGTATACACTGAATGGACCTTGGTGATCTTCATCGTACGTAATTTTGTGTTTGCTGTTGAAAGTGATTTTATAATAATATTATTTATATAAGTGATTTTGAAAGTGGTTTTATAATAATATTACTTTCAATATAAATTTTACCATTGCCATATTTTGCTTTTTTTGCCGTTTCTTTCACATTATAAGCCCAGGAGTATTATTAGAGTCTGTCCTTCTATGTAAATTAGGTCTTTACATTTATTAAGAATTTTTTTAAAACTGATTTATCTTGTTTGTGTAAGCCGCGAAATATATTGCCAAGGGCTTGCTTATTCACATTGATTTCTTCTAAGATATGAATTTCACTAAAAGTTAATGGTTGAAAAAAAATTTATTTTGTTACCATTAAATGTAACGATTCGATTGTACATATATGTACTATAACACTACGCATTGGAGTCAGTATATTCTGTCCAATAATTGCATTGAAAGATTTACCCTTGAAATCTACTAGTTTCCAAGTCATAGTTGCGTTTTCATTAAATTCAAAAGGAATATTTGTGACTATTTCTTCTGTAATACAAGTATTCAATGAATAAAGGCAAATGTTTTGTATAAGTTGTATTCTTTTATATTTTACTAATTTATTTGTATCAAGTAGCGATGTTGTTGCACCAGTATCTATCAATGCTAAAATTTTTTCGTTGTCAATAGTTAATTCTACCAGCGGTATTGATTTCTTGAGGCTGTTGTAAAAAAATTCAAATTGTCATCATAATCGGGAACCCAAGATCCACACTAGCATCTGCTTGTAAATGATCTACTTCCATAGATGACATGCTATTCACGTCATTGTTTCTGTTGCGAAATTGAGCGGAGAGAGCTTATGCATTATTATTCCGAAAATTACCATTATTTCTCATTTGAGAGGGTTGGTTTAAAAAAGCATTATTGTTGTGAGAGTTAGAAAATCTTCGAAAATGTTTATAATTTTGTTTATAACAAACTTGATTTTGTGTTGGAAAATTGCAAGGAAACATTGAATTAGGATATTGCAAATTTTGATTACACTGATTAGTATTAAACTTATCAGAATTTCTTAAATTAGTTTTACTTTCAGTACGAAATAAATCATTTTCTTCTAATACCTGAAAACCATCCCTAATATTTGTAACTTTAGAATTAATTATAACCGAAGCTCGGTTTATATCAATATTATTTAAAAAAGTACGTAAAATAAACTTATCAATACGTTGTGGTTCACACTCCACTGGCTTCTCATTGTCAAATTCAAATTTTTCGTTGATTTTACAACAAATATTACAAAGCTGTGTATAATAACTTACAATATTGTTGTTGGTAACGTTCAAATTGAAGTCTACCTCCTTTTAAGATCGAAACAAGAATGAGAAAATGAGAATATCTTCGCTATCATCTATAATGCTTGAACGCTTTCTGTTTGTATAAACTCGTCGCTATCACTGTAACCGTCATCATTGCTTCCATATACACGGTTCGTATATTCCATTTTATAAGGATTTGATAAACAGAAATTGTACCACGAGTCGGACTCGTGGAAATACGTCAAGGGGTTAAAGTATCATAACCCATAAAACAAAGATCACTTCCAGTATCAAATAACGCAGAGAAAGTAACGACTCTGATACTTTTTTACGACGATTCCTTAAACTATTGTGTATTTCCGCTGAAGATAGTTGTGCACCAAACTCTTCAACAAGTTTCTTTTTTAAAGACGACCAATCACGTATACGACTAACGCCCCTAATAAACGACTTAGCTGCACCCTTTAAGAGTTGTTTTTCATAAATAAACATTTGTAATTCATTCCACCCTATTGTTGCCGCATTATCTTCATATTCAATTACTCACTGATTAACGTCTAGTGGGTCTGTGCCAGTAAATGAAGACATACTATATTCAATGTCTCTTAATATAAAATGCGAAATGTTCCTAACAGGTGGACAACACATCGTTTCCACGTCTTCATACCGACTGGCCTCGATTCTTCGTCACTAAATTCACCATCATTTAGGCCAAAATGTCGGATCAAATGAGTCTGTAAGTCTGATTTCTTTCTTTCGTGTTAAAATCACTCGATTGTCGCTTATTATTCCGGATTGAGTCCCCATTTTTGTGGGTTCTTTTATACAAAAACACGTACTTGTTCATTAAAACGTTTATTTTTTAATATAAATATAAGAGTGTTCTTATATTAACAATTCATTTGTTAAGCCCCATTATCCTAGGGTATTTTGTACAAAATACGTACTTTTTTAATTTAAACAATTTTTGCTCACATTTCTTTTTTATTCCGAATTGGTTTCATGGGCCCAATTTCCGGAAAATATGTGGCGTATTTGTCTAGAAGAAGAAGGGTCTCATTGTCTGTCCACACTGAAACAAAAACGTATTACGTGCTTTATTTTAAGTATTTGTATTCTTTTAAAACAGGGGTTTATATGAGAATCGCAATTTTCTTCCATTTCAAAATTTTATTTGTATTGTAAATTTTGACTTGTATTTTCTATTCATATTTTTCTGAACAAACGAAAATAGTAAAACATCAGATGAATGACATGGTAAATCTTTTTTAGTTCTTTTGTGATGTAAAAAGTGGAACAATTCCATAGGGTGTAATTGAGCATTTGAATAACGTTGTCACATAATGAGGCAGCATTTCTCATCGAGAAAAGAAACTAACGTTAAAAACTTTTCTTATACCTCTGATTACGAAAAAACGGCCACAACGTCTTTACCAAATCCTTTAACTTTTGGTAGGGAATATCTTCCCAAAACTACTATTTTCATTTCATCCTGAGATGAAAATGAGGATGAATCCATCATCTCATTCACTACTTCTATTATGGAAGTCCATAAAATTTGTAATGGGGTTTCGTCCATAGCTGAGGTATGCTCAGCCGCTCCAGGGTCAGCCTTGGGACCCACGAACCCTTAGCAAATAAAAGATTTAATTCAATAGATGAAGTGTCCACACCCCCCTTTCAGTGGACAGCCAGACCAGCGTGATGTAAAACGAGCGAGATTGGCGAGCCAGGCGTTGCCGCTTGTTGAAGCTGACACGGTGATGAAAACGAACGGGATTGATGAGCCAGGCGTTGACGCTTGTTGAAGCTGGCACGGTGATGAAAACGAACGGAATTGATGAGCCAGGCGTTGACGCTTGTTGAAGCTGGAACGGTGATGAAAACGAACGGGATTGATGAGCCAGGCGTTGACGCTTGTTGAGGCTGGCACGGTGATGAAAATGAACGAAATTGATGAGCCAGGCGTTGACACTTGTTGCGACTGGCACGGTGATGAAAACGAACGGGATTGATGAGTCAGGCGCTGACGCTTGCTGCGACTGGCACGGTGATGAAAATGAACGGACTCCTCTGTGTAGGAGAGATTTCATTAATAGCCCACCGTCTTCGTTGGCCTCCCACTATCGACTGTCTTGCACTTTCCTTACATTACATGTCGCCTGTTAGTCGCGTCAGTTTTAATAACGGTGCCGTAAGCAGCGGTACTGACGCCACGTGTTCTCGACGCGGCTAGGGCAGTGCCATCGCGAGCATTGGCATCACCCGGCGGTGATGCATTTTCTGCGCGAGGCCTGCGCATTCCCTCAACTACCGGTCAGGGCCATCGCGAGCACTGGCATCACCCGGCGGTGATGCCTTTTCTGCGCGAGGCCTGCGCTTCCCCCCTTCTACTGTCTAGGGCAGTCATCGCGAGCACTGGCATGATGCCTTTTCTGCGCGATTTTCTACCCCATACTGCCTACTTCTACTTCCTACTTCTATTGTTTTTAACTTACCCCTGCCTGATGCTGTCGATGGGGACCGTCCTCGCCAGAGTGCTGGAAGGAATGATCGCACTCGATTTTTTTTTTTTTTTTTTTTTTTTTTTTTTGTGGGGGGGGAAATCTTCTAAAGACACCCTGGCGGGTAGTGTCGGATTCGCTTGATGCGCCTGCCGACTAAAACCCCCCTACACTGGTTGCCAACCATATGGTTATGAACCTAGAAGATAAATTGCGGGAGAAGGAGGAAGATTCAGTTGCGAGCGGTGGTGGCCCTCAAAAGAATCTGACGCTAATAAGCGAAGCTCGAGGTTTTGGTTAGGTGGGAGCGGAAGGATTTGTCAGGATACATGGCCTTCTGAAACGGTCGGTTTTCTTGCACCTGATAGTGGCAAGACAGTTGATGCTGGGGTTTGCGTGGGAGGCAACTGACGCCCGGAGATTTGCAGCGTAAGAAATAGCTGCCGATTGAATGGAAGGGAGATTTGTTTCCACTAGGATCTGTTTGTTTCTAACATACCACGGGAAACTAAGGGCTGATCTGAGTAGACGCATGTATGTGGATTGAAGCCTGGACAGTTGTCTGGGTGAGGCAGAGCCCCACCGTTTTACACGAAACCATTGCAGCGCTTTGTCCTGCAGAATTTCCGGCATCGTGGCAAGAAGCTGGTTGTATATACCATATTACCAACACAATTACAACGATTTACGCAAATTTTTTATAAATGTGTCAAAAGAAAAAAAAATTAAAAAAATAGGCTTTCTATGGAATTCAAATAACCTTTGCAACTAACAAAAAAACACATTCACTGAATTTCATTATTATTCATCATTATTTTTTTTTAATTTTCTTTTTTGAAATAAAAGATCAGATTTTTTCTTCTCCAATTCTGATTTTTTTAAAGGATACTTAATGGCCCAGCAATCCTTGGGCCCTGGTTCTTATTGTTGTCCTTACTTCCTGTCCTGATTCCAATCCTCGGGGTCCTGGATTTGGCGCAACATATTTCCAATTGTTCGGTATTCAGCAGAAGAGCCAAGAGCGTATAAAGCAATAGCAATGCGTTTCTCTAATTGAATTGCTTTCCTGTAGTTAGTGTTTTTCTTCTCCAAACCTTTCAACATAATACACAATTTAATGAAAGAATTGCGCTTCATTCGGATGTTGTTTTTAAAAAATGCATCTGAATTCACATGGCAGTCGACTTCCCAAAACATATTGCCACGAGTCTGAATTATATATGTATGTTACAGTTAAAACCAGTTTCTAAACATAACACGTTTTTCCTAGTTAGAACTAGTTATCTCATCGAGCTGTAGTTAAAACTAAAATTCGATAAAATAATTTAAAATTTATTTCAATTTAATAATTTTAAAATAATCTAATAATTTTAATCTAAAAAAATTATAAAGTTTCAAAAAAAAAACAATCTACAGGATTTATTTGTTATTGCAAGACAAACTATTGTGGCATTTCGAATTGCATAGATAACCACTTTCCTTGCAGAGACACCTTTTTGATATATAGTACATCCTTTCTTGCATACGCAGCGCATAAATCCTTGGCCTGTTCCTAGGGCTGTTTCCTTAGCAACAGTTCTCAAAGGTAAATTTGTGTTCGGTACATCTTCTTCACGCAAAAATTTTTCTTTGCACTTGTCAAATTCTGACCTGAAAAGCACATTTAAATAGATTACCCATTAGCGACATAATGAGAACAAAGGAATATAATTAAGTTTGATAAAACAATGAAGTAACGCGTATGTTCATACCTGCAATATAATTTGTCAAGCGTTCCATATTTCGTCCCTATCTTGTGAAAACCTTGATCATCTTGTGAAGAACCACTCCGACTATATTACGAAGATCAGCTTTTGCGCTGTCAACATTAGGGATTTGTATAATTACATTATCACCGATTTCTACTGGAACGTGTATTGCATCTGATGTCAATGTCATTTTCTTGGCCTGTTTTTTTAAGTTTTGATATGCTGTTTCTCTGGATGCCATTTGTCGATTCATATTGTTTACAATTTCAAGGTCTTTGTCGTGTGGTGGCATTATAAGAGGTTCAACGGTCGTAGATGCTTCATCTTCAATGCCATATTCACTTGTTTCTGTTACAATTGACGATTCTCTATTTGTATTGGACGAACTTTCTACGTCTTTTTGTTGGGCTTCAGTTATAATCAGATGCTGTCCACTGCAACTAGCTACAGGCTCGGATTCTGCATTATCTGTATTATCCGTCGTATTTATTTTATTCAACGCATTTTCAAAATCCTCTTCATCTCGTATATCCTCAATAACATCTCGAGGCAAAATCGAAGTCATAAGCCCTACTCGCGGTTCGATGCCAAACATTGCTTTGTATGGTGACTGTTTAATACCGGAATGAAGTGCCTGATTTGCCATAAACTGCACAAAACGAATACCTTTTGACCAATTTGTAGTATTGTTATCTTGCATCCATGAAGAAAAAATTTTCTCCGCGTCTTGGTTAGCCCTTTCAACAGATCCTTGGCTCTGGCTGTGTATTGGCTTTCCATGGACCAGTTTACACTCGGGCCAAAATGAAACGAGCTCATTTATGACAGAATTTACAAATTCTCTGCCGTTATCGGAGTGTAAAAAGCAAGGGGCACCAAATGTCAAAAATATATCAGTCAATTGATACGCCACCTCGGCGGCGCTCTTACTTTTCAGTGCACGTAACAAAACAAATTTTTGACAAATTTTTTCGTCATAGATTTCGCTGGATAGTTCATTGTAGAGGGATTGTATTTCGTGCTATTCATCATTTATTTGATTTACTCTTTGTGCTTTTTTCTGGTGTTGTACTGAGTGTTCTCTTCTTCATTTAAATTAATTGCCAATGTGTTGAACTACTTGTCGAAATCGCTTTTGTGGTGGTGGACTGTTGTTTTGTAGCGATGGTTCTCTATGGTATCATTCGTGGTACATATTCAAGTTGCTGATAAAGGGAGTCATGATGCATGGTTACGGTGACCATAAATATGAATCGAAAATGCAGGACAATTTTTCAAATGATATATGTATGTACATATATTTATTTACGCAACATTAAAATAATAAAAAAAATATATATAAATATTTTTCAATCCAATTTTAACTTGAAACATAAATCACATTTTCTTCATTGGTATGCATATTTTTCATATGAGAGTACAAAAACTTATTGTAAATGATAAAATGCTTGTCAAAATAATAGTACCTTGATATTTAAACTATTTTCCTTTCAGTTCTTTAATGTTCATAAATTTTGTATAAGGTTTTGTTAATTTTATAACTACAACCATATAAATCCACATTTCAGACCTTATACAAAAGAGATACAAAATTAACAAATTGTTACTACGTAACAATACCTATAGATCTAAAAAGTAACATCTTATACACTACATTTTTGGTGAAATAGGATCTCTTAAAACAAGGAATTAAGCCAGTGAACACTTAAGCTACCTACGAACTAAAACTAATTTATAAAATAATTTTGCGAGATTTGCGAGATGCAAACTCATCAATGAGTAAATCGAAATTCAATTGTTTCGCAATAGAATTTTCAATTGATAAAATTCCTAACCCACTGAGCCTTTGTTGGCCCATTGACGATCTTAAATATGTTTTTATCAGTTTTAGCTTACTGAAAGCTCTTTCGCAAGATGCGACTTTTACAGGAAGGGTAAGGAAAAATCTGAGAGCTGCATCTACGTTTGGAAAAGTATCTGCCAAAAAGAATTCGTGAAGTTTTTGCAGCGTGTCTTGAAGGGTATCCGATTCACTTTCAGAAAATAATACATCTGATTGAAATTTCAGTGATTCTAATTCGCCTAAAAATTGTAATGCATTTACATATATCGCGTTCGTATTCATTTGCTAAATCTCTGGCATGCTATTTTAGGGTTTCGACGTCATTGTGTTTCAAGTTAGCAATTGATAAAAAATTAAAATCCTTTGCAATTGTATTCATTTTTCGAACCTCCATTTTAGATCGACTAATAATGAATCTATCGCCTGAAATATTTGTGTCCTAAATTTTTTTTTGCTGTTTAAATTGTACCCTTCATCAGTGCTCTTGTCCAGATCTTGCCGTTTAATTCGTCTTTTTCTTTTTTCCGGAAAATGGTCGTCAATATCTATTTCTTGTGCCAGATCTTGGGCATCATTGAAATATTTTTCAAAAGATTCATTTCGTATTTCTTGGACCTGTTTTGTTAAACCTTCAATTATTTTTGAAGCAGTATCCAGTGTAATATCCTTGTTTGGAGGGTTTTATTTATTCGATCTCTTAAAATTCTGGACCAAATTTGCAAGAAACAAAGAAACTTGAAATCGATGCTGTTGATGAAACTTTGTGCAGAGATAGTCTCTGCGTTAAAATTGTTAGACGTCAATGTATGTAGAGCACCCATTACTCCTTTAAGCTGGTGATATAAAGTATTTACCGCTTTGGCTTTGGTAGACCACCTAGTATCCGCATGACATTTTAAAGTTATTTGAATCTTCTCCAATAAAATATTCCAACGTATTGTTGATCCAGAAAAAAAAGTAAATATTCTCTGAACGGTCCCAAAAAAAGTTATTATGTCCGGTGTAACGCTGGCAGCATGTACTCCTGCCAAGTTTAGACTATGTGCTGCACATGGCACAAATCGAGCATATTTATTAATTTCTTTAATTTTTGCTTGTACGCCGTTGTATTTCCCGCTCATATTGCTACCGTTATCATAGCCTTGTCCTCGAATATTGGATATATCTAATTCATCCGCTTCTATCTTGTCCAGAATTTCTTTTGATAAACCCTCGACGGTTTTCTGGTGGTTCTTCAATAATAACTACTCCTTTGGTAATTTTTACATATCTTATAATTTGAGACATCTGCTCGTTATGTGCAAGGTCCGGAGTGCAGTCAAAAAGAATTGAATAATATTGGGCTGCTTTTACTTCCGCAATAATATGTTTTTTAACAGCACCACTCATTAAACTAATAATTTCATTCTGTATCAGCGGAGAAATATATGATAATTTATAATAAAGCAAGAACGCATTTTTTTTACCTACTTTGCACCGCATAAAAATAAACTAACTACCTTATATTCGGAATTAAAAAAAATTAGGGATATGTCTGACTTCGATAAAATATCTATTTCAACAAAAATGTTACCGTCAAATAATAAAAGTTATATTGAAGTTCCACGAAATAACAGTAAATCGGCTATTAACCTGTTAACTAAACGCGAACAATGTAAAAATTCGCCCTTTTTTAATGCGAATTTAGATAAGTTTTATTATTTAATAATACTTATTTCTATTAAAAATAAGAAACAATGATGTAGTACTTACCAACTTATATAGAACTTGTATTTTGTAATTTTCAACTAAATTTAACCAATTTAACTTCCAAACACTAACCCGTCTGATTCTGATTCCACAAATAAAAAAGGATTTTAACTTGATGTTTTAAAGCTAATCAGACAATACCTCCCATTGAGCTCTGTTGTGGCTATACCAGCGATTAAATGCGTTAAAAAAAATTGATAATAAATTTGTACTTTAACTTTAGTTGCGAAAAGCGAACCGATTGTTGTTTGTTTTCAAAGTGAAGTATATTTTTGTCAATTGACACATTGACAGAGTATTTTGTCACTGGAAAACGCCTATAAAATTAGGGATGTGCGATCTAGATCGATATTTTAATATTTTATGTAGTGTTCGGTGTTCGGTGATATCGATTTTAAATTATGTTGAGTTTGTGTTGCAAAATAAAAGAAATATTTCCTTGTGATTGCGCCCCCCCCCCACCTGCACCACCCTAGTTACGCCACTGCATATTACCGGTAGATTCTTTAAGCTTATGAAAAAGATTTTTTTTCCACGTCTTGCTGCTCCACCAAAATTGCAGTTGGTGTTATCCGCACATAAAGCGAGTAATTTTTGGTTCACATCAAATTTAGACACTACATTGGAAATTAGAGCTGTTAAAAGATCTGACGATTCACCTGACAGTTCCTTTACATCCAATATTTTTATTTGTATCCCCTTTTGCGGCAAGAAGTAACTGACAAGCACCGGACAAATCTTAATGCTGCCATGATTTGAACAATCGGAGAAAATGGAAATAAAATTAACTTCCCGCAAATCAGCTTCGATTTGCTGCAATACGTGTGGTACTAATACATTACACACAATAGCTTCAGTTTTAGTGCGAGCGGATGAATATGTAGTTTTCGTCAAAACATCTTTTAATTAATTTTGATGTGCAATCATTAGAACGAAACGAAAAGTTGTGGTTTACGGTGTGGTACGCCCAAGTACCTTCATTGATGCTGGTCTTCATTCCCTGGTCATCCATTGTACGTGGTCGCGCAAAATTGAGAACGGATTGACTGGTTGAAGCTTCAAAATCAGCCTTACGATGTTTTTGCGATATCAAATGGCGTTCAATATCACATTTACCACTATTAGCAATGGAAAAAACAGCACTGCATTTCAAACATTTCACTTCATTCTCATGTGCAGCCTTTTTTATAAACGCGTACTTCTCTTTCAAATTATTGTTGAAAGTGCATTTTCTATGTGGAGCCATAACGCTACAATAAAAAAACTATTTAATTGAAGTGTTCAAACAATTTTCTGAAGACTTACCAATTTTGTTTGCTATTTCTTGTTCGATGGTCAATCGTTGCGCAGCATTCACGAAAATTGCATTGCAAGAAACATATGTTCATTAGAAATGGTAGTTATTATCGATAACTGCCTACATTTTGATTAGTAAAGGGCTGCCACCGTACATTTTTAAGTATCGAATAAAATGCGGGACAAAGGCAGGACACTTGGAAAAAAACAGTACATTTTCAGGTTTTATTGTTTCGAAAAATTACGCAGGACAGAGGTTTGAAAAACAGTACGGTCCTGCAAAAAACAGTACGGATGGTCAGCGAATGCATGGTACGAGCTATGCCGTATGTTTCCATGAGTGTTAGGCATGCGCGAAAGTAGAGAGCATTCTTTATACCTATGCTTCTCAATCCCGATATGAATGTTCGTACGGCCTTCGATTGAACTTCTTTAGATAACGCATCAACTACGTATTCGTCCCTATGAGTCATTTCAATTTTGAAAAAGCGCAACATTTAAGGCTTGATTTAGTTGATCGAAGTAGACATGCAATGGACTATTGTTTTGCCGAATCTTCATCATTTTTTTCTCTAATACGTGTAGAGGTCGTTGGTCAGCATAGGAGTCTCAAATTTTTTTATGCTATCCATTAGCGTGATAGACATATTACGCCAATTTCGATATTCGTAATAATCACCGGTGAACGTACTCAGTGATTTAAAGATATTTAGATCCACTTCTGTCAGATGATTATACATAGTTGCATAGTTGTTCGTGAACAGGAGTGGGTGCGCTAGGTATTCCCGACTCCACCATAGATAATCTTTGTTGAAAGTTGGTGATGCTTGTCTGAAATACGTTGTAGTCTGCCATAGCCATGATTCTTTACGTGATTATGATAAATTTTTAATATAGGATGTTAACACCTCAATGAAGTTTTATTCAATACCTTACCGCTGATGGGGGGCAATGAAAGACTTGCATCGAGGAATAATTATTTCATTTTTATTTAATATTTTTAAATCATATAAAAGTGTCTAAATATATTGCTGCATTCCGCCCTTTAGTAGCAATGAACATATTCTATTTTGAACATAGAATATATATCCTTCACATTATTTGAAGTCACGCGCGTAAGGATTTTATTAACCGTATCCTTTTATGATGTGTGCCCCACGTTGGGCACCAATTAATATTTCACTTTGCACGAAATATAAAAAATTTTAGTTTAGATCGTTACGGAGCAGCGATCGTTCTTTTAATCAAAACATCAAGTATCCAAAAGACAAGTACATGGTATGTTGCGGCTATATTTATACTATGGTAAAGATACATACATATAATTATAGACTTAGCGTGTAAGTCTACCTTCCAATTTGAATAAAAGACTTTGTATTCTTTTATGTTAACAAATCGTGGTTTATTAAAGAGCTGCAAGGGTACTAATTGTCCTTGGTTTGTACGATGTCCTGTAAGCTTGAGTTCATTAGATGTTTCTGTAGTCCCGGATTCCTTCCTGTCATGTAGTCCGTGGATATCACACACATTTACTATTTGCGAACACACTTATCTAGACAAACTGAATTAAGCTACACTGAACTTGAACTGAACTGCAATTGAACTGAATTGAACTGCACTGAACTGAACTCTTACTATGCCTTTTATACTTTCGAGATTTAATTATTTTTAAGTCTGTCAGCAAAGCATCAAATATCATAATTATGGCACGTGTTCTTATTTATTACTGTGTCCAATTAAATAGGATTCAAGTTTGTAATAGAGTTTCGTCCATAGCTGAGGTATGCTCAGCAGCTCCAGGGTCGGCCTTGGGACCCACGAACCCTTAGCAAAAATATTTACTTTTTGTAGTAGATGTATCCACACCCCTTATGTGGACAGCCAGACCAGCTTATATTTATATGGCGAGCCAGGTGGAATCGATTGGATTTGGTGTGCCAGGCGTTGGTTCTTGTTGAAGTCGGCACGGTAATTACGGTAAGGTGGTGTTCCTTCTATCTTCTGGTGAGGAGTAGTCACTCCCAGACACGGCGTTGACTGTACGGTACAGTGCAGTATATTCTCGATCCCCACTGCCTATTGCTGCTGGCTGCTGTGCGACCGTCCTCGCTGGCGAGCTGGAAGAAATCATCGCATTCGGTGTGAAGTGCTTGCTTATATAACAGCATAGCGCAGCTTTCATCAGCGTAGTGAGGTAAGTTGTGTGTGTAGCTTTGGTCAATGCGGTGAGGTGAAGTTTAATACGCGTAGGATAATTCTAGTATGGTGGAAAGCTCTATGTTGAGGTATGGTGAGGGTAAATGATGTACAGTGTTGAAGTAAATTATTGTAAGGTGGTAAAAGCCACGTTACAGTCCACCCCTTACTTCGGACAGCGATACTGGGGTACAGGCTGGGTACAGGTGGAAGGAGTGGTTTCGACCTCCCACGATGATTTGGCTGGAGGCTGACTGGCTGTCCTGGTTGGCATGTGCCGTAGGCGGGGAGCGAATGTGGAAATCTTTATTTAGCAGCAATTTCTTAACCTATGGTACAAGGTGTCTTATGTCTTATGATTATGAGTACTTACAACTAGTAACACCAACTTTAATTTCTGGCTTTATGTATTTAGTCGTACAAACGCACAAATGAGTACTGAAAACTAGTAAAATTAATTTTCATCTCTGGCCTTGTGTGTTTAGTCGTACAAATGTAGCACGCATCTCTCCTTGCCGTATCGCACCAATACGCGATCGCCTTCCAACTTCTGCAGGGCTTAACGTCGGCCTCGGAAGAATAGCGTTCTCCTGGAGCGCTTGATGAAGTGCTGTCGCGTCATTGTCAGCCCTTCCAGGAACCCTGGAATTTCGCTCGCTGGTGTTACCTCTTCGTGCGACGTGATAGGCGGGGCTGGTCGTGCGCTGGTCTCGGCCATGGGAGGTTGTGTCGCCGTCGTGGTCGTTTGAGCCTTTGGGTGAATCGGTGTCGTCTCGACGTGGGCCGTGGCCGTCGTTTATGTTAGTGTTATATACTTATGTATATACAACATTTATTAGTGGAATGAATCTTAAGACTGACATATAATATTCTTATTATGCTTAACGAGACCTTAATATCGTACATACATATGTTTTATATATCGTAATGGCGTTGGTGGAGGGATAGTTGCCAGACTGTTATGTTAGGCTACGTAACTTCCCCCCCCGTTAAAATTAAAGTTTACATGAATTGTGATATAATAAGTAATTATTAATAGAATTAATACAAGCGGATTTTTTTTTTTTTAATAATTAAATAAATCAAAAATTTACATATATCCATTACATTTTTTAGTTTTTTTTTTGTACAGTTTTTTTTTGCTTTTACATATACTTATATCTATTAAATTATTATTTTCTGTTTGTGTTTGTAATCCATTTATTGATTTTTTTTTGTTTTAGGAAATTTCTTGTATGTTAAATTTGTCATGAAATTTATATTTTCTTTTAATATTTTTAGCATGTATATTATTCAATTCATTAAATATAAACTTCGGTTGTTCTTTATGACGCACATTTTTATAATTTTTAATGTAGCCTTTATTCCTGTATTCTCGATAATTTTCTCTATGCAGATTTCTTTTATTCAAATACCTTTTCTTTTCATTAATCATTTTTGTGTATATATTTGTTTTATTACAATTTCCTGATTCCACATTAATTGGTTTTTCTTTTGTAATGGAATGGTATGAATTATTGTAGTATTCAATGGATTTGCTTACTTTGTCTTTAATGCCTAATAAATTATTTTCTATATTTAACATCCTAATTTTTTCAGTTAGTGTATTATGCAACCTCTCGATGTCGGCGTTTCCAGTATGATTGTTTGGTTTTGTTAGATGTAACTTTATATTTTCTGTTCTTAGGTAATCCCTAATGTTTACGCTTTTAAATTCGTTATCTGTAATCAATGTTTCAAAATGTCCTTTCTGTGATTGGCATTGTCTTAGTTTCTCAATTATTGTTTGGTTATTTCTGTCCTCAAGGTAGTAGGCAATAGCAAATTTTGAGAAACGATCTATAAATGTTAAAAAGTTAGATTTTGAATTCGTGTAAATGTCCATATAATTATATATTAAGGAAGGTTGTTATTAACTTCCTCTCTTTAATATATATTTTTAATTAAAACACTTGCAGTTTCGTGCTTTACAATTCTTTATTGTGCCGTAAAATAGAAGAATAAAATGTTAGTATAATATCAAATGAATATACCGGTTGTATGTCCTTCAGGTCTCCTTGATGATGTCGCCTTCTTCTTACGATGTAACTCCAACTGAATTTACTGAATTGAACTGAACTCCTGCATTGGTGGTGCTAACTCTTTTATACTGCATTTGAGCAGTGGCGTGATCTAAAGTCGAAGATCTTATTTCGTCTGGCGCCGTATTTCCTCATGTTGTAATTTTAATTTCTTTTAATTGTAAAAATGATCATTTTACGATTTTGATAAATGATGCGTACCGAAAATATTAACAGTGCGAATTATTGCTCAAGTTAATTATTTATTGTCCGTATCATGCTGAATAAATATTACTCCAATGTTTATGTGATTGCTGCTCCCGTATGTGTGCTTGAGTGTTCGCTGTTACCCAGCAGATTTTAGGATGATCGTTTGAGACCTCCTGGATTAATCCTTTAGGAGATATCCTATACTCCCTATTACTCTTAATACTCGTGTGTAAATACACGTAAAATTGTATACTCGTTTTTAACATTGCATGTCATTGGAACGCGAGTACTCCTTTTAACCTCCTAATGGAGATCTCTATGATTACTGCTATAGGAGATCTCTATGATTACTCCTAAAGGAGATCTCTATGATTACTGATATAGGAGATCTCTATGATTACCGCTATAGGAGATCTCTATGATTACTCCTAAAGGAGATCTCTATGATTACTACTATAGGAGATCTCTATGATTAATCCTAAAGGACATCTCTATGATTACTTCTATAGGAGATCTCTATGATAAATCCTATATTATTTTCAACCTGCAATTATTTTAACAAAAACAAATTTTTATAATATTGTTTTTTATTAAAATTTTTTAATTAAATGAATGTACATGAAATTTATTATTTTTTTTTATATTATAAGTGTTCCTGTAGAACTGAGCCTTACATTTGAGAAACGCCTTTTTGATCTTTGCCTCAAAATCAGGGTATGAGTAGTCATCTTTTAAGGCCTCTAAAAATTAAACTTGTTAAAAAAATAGATGACATGATTTAAATTATGTATTACCGTAAAGAAATTTATTGAAAAGTGCATAATTCTTCAATGCAACTTTTTTTTTGGCTCCATCCCAATTCACTTTTAAGAGCAGGGACTCCGCAATCACTTCATCCAAAATTTTTGATAGGGGTCTCTTTGAAAATTTTTGCTTCAGATACGCCACCTATAATAAACTCAAACTGTTTAGTAACATTTTATCAAATGTATTTTATTATACTCACAATTTCTGCCTCAGGCTTATTCAAAAGCAAGGACTCTGTAGATGCTAAATCATTTATGCTTTTAATAGGAAATATCATTAAATCAATCTTCTTCGGTTGCAATATGTCAATAATCCGCTCCAGGAGTATAGTGTTCTGCGCCGATATTTCCTCTAGCTTCCGTATTCTTTGTTCCATGTTTTTCTGCCAGGAGGAGGTGTTTCGGGAAGTAATGGTGGACACATTGATATTTTCTCCACTTAAAATTGAAGAACTTCCGCATTCTAGGAAAAAAATGTGCTAAAGAGTTATGAAAAAATATTTGCAAGAGATAAACTTACCGAGAGAATTGAATAAAAAATTATTTTGTGACGTCATTTTATTTATCTATAATTAAGTGTATAATATTATATTATTTTACAAGTATTATATTATTTTTGTATTATATATTAATTTAGTAACAATGATGCAAAATGGGAACAAAATGAAAGTGATCGTCTTCAGCAATTGCAAAAAGTTTGCAGTAAATTATTTCGAGAGGTATATTGTGCTCTAAATCAGCTAAAACAGATGCTTTCGATATCCCTAACGCACTTTTTGAGTCTACTGGATAAGTAAATGAACTTGTTGCATCGTTAAAATATTTACCTCTAACAACCAGCTGTTCACCCACTTTTTGAAACCCAATTATTTTAAAAACATTTAATTCCTGCGTCATGCAATAGCAATCTGGGACTTTATTGCTTAAAAAAAAATTACCGAACTGATATTTATTATAAATATTATTAACTTTTTTGCCCAGTGGACAATTTTTTTTTCTTCCTAGGAATAAAATTTCGCTCTGTAATGCGATTATTCAACTGTTGAGAAATATATTGAGATTTCCGGCAATCCTTTTTCAAAATTTGTAAAAAACTTTCAAATTTATATCCAGAGAAGTTAGAAGCACATCCAAAGTCCTTTACACACTGCGATATATGGAGCAAGTTATGAACATTATAACTGACTCGATCTTTGCCGTATAAATTGGCAAAATCTTCAACATAAGCCTCTAAAAGCTTCTGCACACAGGCTAAATTACTTTCGCACATTCTTGGACAGGATATGAATCTATATGCTGTCATTAAAATCAAAAAATGCTCATAAAGATCATCTTCAATAACATTTCTTAACAGAAAGAAACCTGTATACAATATTATTTGTCGAAATTCTGAAGCTTTCCAACGTGGCATCTCTTCAAATGGCCTCAACTTCCGATTAAACTCTTTTGGCGTATATTTTCGAACAATTCCAATTTTTTCATTAAGTAAATTACTGTTTAGGCATTTTTTATTTTTTTTTATCGGTTTACCTTTCCATATTAAAAGTAAACTTTTTTTAACCACTCCTAAATCGAATAAATGCATCACATCCAAAGGGAACTGTGTAATCATGTTTACGCCACAATTTTCCAGTGGATGTGCAGTAGTATGAAATCTTGCTAAATGGAAGTTTTTTGTGGTTCGTTCGGCGAAACTTTGGTCAGTTCTTAAGACGCCAGAAGTTAGAGAATATGAGAGACGTTTATTTATTCTCACAGCTTTTTGCTCACATTTGGAACATCCATATGAACACGTATGGCCAACAGTGCCACTTAAAAAAGCTTTGGCTGGAGCATCACATATGATAGCTCCTATTTTGATTTTATAAGATTTACCGCCACAGAACATCCCATTTTTTTTAAGCTCAAAGTACTCGTCCAAAAATTTCTCCAAATATTTTTCAACTTCCTGTGGCTTTGAGCAACCAATAAAACTGCCAATTAAAAATGGTTGTGATTCACAATTTGAAATTGCTCCCAATACTGGCCAAAGAGTTTTCGCGGAACTTTTGTAAAGTGGCAAACCATCGCAAAAAACATCTAATACAATTTTTTCACCTACAGAATTATCGTGTTTTATTTCATTTTTCAATGCATTTTCTAAGCCAAAGTGAAAATATTCTCCAGGCGGCATGGCTATTACATTAGTATCATCTGGTTGGAAAGATTGTAAGAGCTTATTTTTTGATATAGGCACATTTAAATTTTATGAGTTTAAAATTGCAAGAAGACTATTACATGCGGCCCTTGTTATTCGATTTTCAATTGCCCAAATGGCTAACTGTTTTGAAAGTGGTTCAGCTGGCAAACAAAAATCTTCTATCACTTCTTTCGAGCCTTACCACTTTCAACTTCTTCAAAAACTTCTTTAGAGCTTGTATCACTTTCAATTTCATTAACACTTTTCACATCATTTTCATTTTGTGTAGTATTATTATTTTGTTTTTTGTATAAATTATTTAATTTTTTATTCACTAGGCGTTTTAAATGCCTTTTAGAGTACATTTAATTATCAATTTAAAATATTTAATACTTAGATATAAAACACTTACGTCTGCACGCTTTAAAAAACACAGTTGAAATGAACAATCGCTTGAAGACAAAAAATAACAGTTATTATTTCCCGTTAAATTGTAATTTTTGAATCAAAAGTACGATTTTTAAGCTACGAAAAATTAAAAAATCTCCTTTATTGCTCCTAAAGGAGGACAAAAGGAGATCAATACTAAAATGAAGTAAAAAAAATCACAATAGAAGTATAAAATCTCCTTTTTTGCTCCTAAAAGATGACAAGAGGAGGTCAACACTAAAATAAAATATAAAAAAAAAACACAATATAAGAACAAAATTAAAAAATCTCCGTTACTGCTCCTAAAAGAGGTCAATAGGAGGACTCCTTCATTCCTCCTTTCAGGAGATCTCGCTTTTAAATCTGCTGGGTATATTGCTTGTGCGAAGTCTGCTATGTGTTTAGTTGTGTGTTCGTTGTTCCTATGTTGGGGTGCTCGTATTGCTTCTTGCATTCTTATAATTTTATAGTACTGGATTAATTGCGTTGGCAGGGCTGGGTATAATAATGTGCTGAGGTGAGGTGTGTGGTGAGGTGGATGGTGTAACTATATGTATGTATGATCTGATTCTTATCCTTTGTGGTTTCGGTCATTGCGAACTTAGGTTTCACTGGTTTGCGATCGTATTTTATTCTATTGCAAGTATCGCAATTGTTAATATACTTCTGTATCAAAGTTTTTAAATTTGGATAATATATACATTTTTTCAATCCTTCGTAGTTTTCATTAATACCAGTGTGACCCGTTTCATTTTTATGGTACATGTGAATTTGTCTAAATGTTTCGTTTTCTGAAGCCATATCTTTTGCGTTGTAAGAACATCTGAAAAATTTGAAATTTGGCTTATTTTTGTATATATCTACAATTTTTTGTTGTAAAATATTGTATTTTTCCTCGTCGAGATCTGTGTAAATTCCTATTTTTGAGCCTGAGATGTTTCGTTCTAAAATTTGTTCTAAATTATTACTTAGATCTTCTAAACTGATGTAAATCTTTTTTTTTATTATTTATAATTTCAAATTCTTTACTTTTAATGTTTGTAAAAATTATTTGAACAGGAAATCTGTTTACTACTGTGTCTAAAATGCCAATGTAATTACTTCTATCATCAGCATGGGAATGCATTGAAATTGTATCGTCACTTGCGTTATTATTTAAGGAGCTTGAACTGTCATTACCTACGTTTATTTCATGAGTATCAGAATTGATTCTGCTTAAAAAATCTGCTACATGGTTATCTCCTCCCTTAATGTAATCGATATTTAGATTGTAGTCGCTTAGTTTTACTAACCATCGGTTTACTTACATCGTATTCAAATTGGTTTACTTACATCGTATTCAAATTTTTCGTTTAATTTGTATAATATATTTATTAACAATTCAAAATAAATTCTAATGCTAGTATGTCGAAGAGCAAACGCTTGCTGGTAAAGTTGATGGTATGTCTCCTTAATGCCGAAAGTTCTGATTAGAGTTGCTTTGATTTCGATCCAGTTGGCATCTGACGATACAGTACGAATTGCATGTAATGCCTTACCTTGAATTTTGTTTAGAATTACCCTTCGGTATACATATTCGTATGTTGTGGGATCTGCATACAGCATTGCCAGTACGGCGTCGACTTCTCTTAAAAACGAAGAGAGGGCATACATGTCGTCTCCGCGGAATTCGTGGACTCTGTGTGAATCTTTCACAATGTCGCTCACTGACAGCTGCAATGCTGGTCGTTTCTCACTGGAACTATTTGGGTGAGTTGCCATTGCCGGTTGGTTCTCACTGGAACTAATTGGATTAGTTGTCATTGCCAAGTACCGCTATTCGAAGTTACTAATTGGATTGTTGGAGTTGCCAAATACCGCTATTTAAAATTACTAATTGGATTGTTGGAGTTGATCGCAAAATTGTTATATACTTTTTAAAGGTGACCTTACGGTTTGCTACCATGTGGTGACATGAAGGTTTTGTGACAACGTGGCATGTATTATATGTTAAATTTTGTTTTGCACATTAGCGACGATAATTTTTTTAAAATATTTTTACTTTTTTATATCAAAAAAGTATTTGTGATGTATTTTTAATAGTTCAGTTCAGAGCATATCGTTTTTGCATACACATGTATATAACTATGGATTGCCGTGATTAATTTGCAGGTTACCGAATTGTCAATTTTGAGTTTGTATATCTTGTTGATTTTACCTTCTTTAGTTTACAGATTTTGCGTTTAGTCTCTTATTTTATTTCAATATGATATTAGTTTTTTGAATTGTAGAATAAAAAATGTGATTTGCCAAATTATGTAATTTAGAAACTGTTTTATTTCACTTATTTTATTTTAATTTTTGGAATTTCGGAGTCCGGTACTGAACAATGAATGTTAAATACAGTTTTTCACTTAAAAAAATATATATATAATTTGTAGATTTCGACCTTAGTTATGTAGTCCTTGTAGGTTATGTAGTTAAGTTAATAGTTAACAGAGTTCTGATATAATGAAATTTAGCTTTCCTTTTTCATTTTTTAATTTTAGATCAACTTTTCTAGATTTTTATTTAACTTCACAAAATATTATTATTTTTGATAGTTCCACCGATTAACTTTATTAACTTTTGGGTACAGGTAGGTTCGTCTTTCTTTTTTTTTTTTGGGGAGCGACTGCGCCAGTTATGTTAGTGTTATATACTTATGTATATACAACATTTATTAGTGGAATGAATCTTAAGACTGACATATAATATTCTTATTATGCTTAACGAGACCTTAATATCGTACATACATATGTTTTATATATCGTAATGGCGTTGGTGGAGGGATAGTTGCCAGACTGTTATGTTAGGCTACGTAACTCGCAGCCCTGTCGTAGCACAGGCTTCGCGATTTGCTTCACCTGCAGCTGGGACTCGTCACGTGGTGGGTAGTTTACGCGCGTTCGTGCTGAGCGGCGTTTGTCGGGGCAATGCTTCTAGTTTTGCTGGTTTTATGACCGGCCGCGGTTGCTGGTTGCTGACGCTGTGCTCCTGGGGCTGCTTGGATGCCCTCGGCCGATAGTAGTAGATGTATCCAGGTGTATCCACACCCCTTTGATGTTTGTTTACATCAAGTTCTATTGTTTTGCATACGTATGTCATTACCACATTAGACGCCGAAATTCAATGTTTCTGTTTCTAATACGTTATGTACGTACGTATGTACGTCTCCTATAAATTTAGTATCGAATTACGATGCTATGTGCGTATGTTTATTAATTTAGTGTCGAATTGTGTTATACGTAAGTAACTCTTAGTGTTCAGTACTTGTTGTTTGGAATAGACTGAACATTTTTAAAGCATCTAGGTCGCTTTGATTTTCCAATAACCAATACATGCTTTTTAATATTACCACTCATATTGGCTGCAACAAGCAGAGTTATCCTTTCCTTGGACAGCTTCCCTCCAGTGCATTTTTCACATATAAATTAAAATTTCAATAAACAGATTTTTTCAAAATAATTTTCCTCATCACCTTTAAATTTTAATGTTTTTTCTGGAGTTAATTTGTAGAATAGTCCAGTTTCGCCGGCATTAAAAATTTCCTCATCAGTGAAATCTTTTCGTAGTATAGGCCAAACCTTTGTAAGCCACTCGCTAACATCGATTTTTTGTACAGACAAAGATTCTCCACTGACTGTACCGCCGACAATATTATGCCTGACCTTAAAGCGGCTTATCCAACTCACAGTACAATTAAAATTTTCAATTTTAAATTGCTTAGCGAAAAAATTTGCTTTTTCTAGAAGCAGTGGACCACTAAATGGGATTTCTCGACTGCGTTGCAATATGAACTACTGTAACAATGCTTTGTCCACTTGATCTTGAGTTGAAGCTCTGACGCGTTTTGGCTTTAAGATATTACTATTAAATAACGTTTTAATTTTTTCTTTATTTTTTTTGATTGTGGCAATTGTTGTGTGGCCCACGCAGAATTCTTTTGCCAGAGTAACGTTGCGCTCACCGGCTTCCAGGCGCCGGATAATTTGCATTTTTTCTTCAACAGAGAAGCACTTTCGTTTTTGAGACATTTTGCGGGTGTAATGCACAAGTGTCGAGCTTAAACTGAATGACTTCCTTATCGCGCATTTTACGCATTTTGCGCATTAACTCACATTTGACGAATTTACGCATTCAAAAAAATGGAAAATTGGAAAAAAAAAACAGAAAAAACTAGAAATATAACGGGACATCCTATCGAATAGGCTATGTGGTCTGCACACGCACGCTATAAACATATGTGTGACGTCAGCATTGCACTTCGACTATCTCTCTCTAGCAGCAGCGTTGTTAAGGCGACGGCTAAAACTGACAGAGAGTAGTGAGAGTGTAAGAGCCTTCGTGTCGCTGCTACGCACACAAGCAAGGGTGTCGATCACTGATATATACATACATTTCTAATTACGTCGTTTGATGTTTAAATTTGTTGGCATTATTTCGCTGAATTTTTTTTTTCGTCGCTATATCCGGTTGAATTCCGAAAAATTTCGTCGGTATAAGCGGGACGGACACTATAAGCGGAGTCGTTATAACCGGATATAGTGTATATGTATAATAGGATGTTGGCTGCTACTAGATGTTGTTTTGTGGCATGTGTGATAAGGTTGGAGTATGTCGCCATAAGTCAGTCATTTGGTATAGTTACTTATCATCTCACACATGTGGTATTGTTACTAGGCGGTGTAGGCTTATCTTTTCATGTATTAACTCCGGTGTAATTTAAAATATTTCTTTCATAGAAATAGTAAGTTTTACCAAATGGAAATTTTCAATGAATTGTACATATATTGATTCCGGTTATGGACCTATCCAAACGGCTAACGCAGTCCACTTCTATGGAAGTATGTTGCCGTAATAAAATGCAATAAACATAAATACTGTATATTAAGAGGTTATATACATACAGTTAGAAGGCCGAAAAAAAGCAAATTTTCCCGAATTTGTTCTGGGAAATCTTTTAAATTTATTGATCCAAAAATTTGTACACATTTTATACATATTATTATTTTAGCATATTTTTGGAAAGAAACTACAGCTGATCTTCGAGCTCTATACCTCTGAACTGGATCCTCTGAACTTAAAAAACCAAACAGATTTCGTTAAAGTAGTTAAAGGAATAAGCAAAATAAAAATATTTGACAAAATGGCGGTTTGTAAAAAAAAATCGAATTTTGACCAAAATTTCGGGCTTAAATTGTTTATACAAAATATTAAGCTCGTCTAGACCAAATAAAGTTAGAGATGTATCAATAATTTCTTACCTGTGGTGGGGGAAAAATGACATACATACATATGTATGTCACGTAGGGATAAATATTAAATTCTTATTGAACTTGCTGAATATCCTTAGTAATACTGCAGCTAATAAAAATTGTCTTTATTGCTGCGCGCCCGTGACTGGGATAAGGAATATGTTCCGTAACTCACTCTTAAGAGCATCATTTTTGATTTTGTACCGATTTTTCTTTAATTATTTCCTTTGAAGGACATTTTTATCTGTTCCTTATGTCTTATGAAAAGCTTATATAGAAAAAGCGTTGCCACTTGTTCATTTCCAATCAATAATTTCGTCTTGTACATAAGAAATTTTAACTGACTAAAAACTATATTAAAATGAAGTAAATGACTTCAGTATTTTTTATTTCTATACAATTATTGTTAAAACCATCGAAGCATTGGAGGTGAAAATGTGTTTAGTTGTTAAGTTAAAAAGCAAAAATAAAAAACTCAGGAAATTAAAAGCAAAATTTGAAAAGATAAGGGTTTATAAACGTGTATATATATTTTTTACAGAATTAAATAAGCGTTATTTTAAAATATGCTAAGCATAAGGAACCTCGCATCAACTGAAATGATAAAAAAATATTTGAGATTCAAAGTTACATATTTGCCGCTTAAGTTAATTCAATTAATGAAACATATATCAACGCAACAATACAAAATAAACAAAAAAAGAAGTCCAAACTGAAGTAGAAAGAAGCGCACAATATATTAAACAATATGTCTCGTTACATTAAACAAAAAAAAAACAAATTCTATAAAAATAAGTTAATATGTAGATGTATCCATCAATGGACTTAAACTCACCACCTCACATTAAAAAAAATAATGTCAATAAAAACGAAAATAATTGTAATGATAAAAACTATGGAAAGATAATTCACAGTAAAATAAATAGAAAACACTAGCAAATAATGTAGTTGAATCGAATGTAACAAATTACCTGGATGAAAAAATAGTGTTCCAATATTATTGTATTTGTATCTGTCTAATGTTAAGTATCTAATTTTAAAAGCGAAAACAAAAATGTAAAAAAAATATTAAAAAAGTAGAAAAAAGGAAAGCAAAAAATGAGTAATTTGAAGAATTTTTGTACCAAAATGTAAAATTGAAAAAAAAATAATAATATATATATTTACACAATGTAATGTATTGTAGAACTTAAAAAACAAAAACAAACCAAAAACCTAAATAGTTAAATAAAGTATCATTTGTAATGGCAGTGCATAGTCATGAACTTTGCCTTTGCTCATTCAGCCTTTTGTCCCATCAAAACACAAACAATTTACCAACTGCTAGAAGGCAGCTTTATGGAATTAACAAAACAGAACCCATGCGAGTTTAAGAATATTTAAATGTTTAGGGGCAAAAGGCTGCACTAATGCACTGTCAAGAGATGCGTTCATTTGAACCGTCTCAAATACTCTGTACACCTTCCATGAAGGTCTTAGATTAATTTATAACACATTACACCAAATAGCCTTAAAGCAACCTTTCTTCAGGATTGGATTGAATAAGTTCAGAATTAAAGAAAGCAACAAATAAATTAGCTTCCGGTGCTAAAAAATTGTTCCACAAAAGATGTGCAGGTCATGTTATCAGGAGGTAATTAAAAGGCATTCAAAGCCCTAAAAATTCACGATAATTGTTTGGACAAATTAAATTTGCGGTTATGTACAAAAACATTTCATAGAAGAAACATTGAACGAAAGATCAAGCAAATAGCGAAAAAAGTATTATTAGATTCTCGAATAATTTGCAACGTAAAGAGTTACATTTAAATAGCGGAAAAGTATGTATATACATATGTAATTCACAACCGCACAGCTGTGGAAGCCTTATTACTTGTGATTGTATGTATTTGTTAGGCAAAAACTTTAATTCTAATAATTTTACACATTGTTTTCTCTTTTTTTTTGTTTTTTGTTTACAAGTACGGAAGCTCGGTCTAACGCTTATATTTTGCTGCACATCTTTTAAATAATTATATACTCATTGTGAATTTGCACGATTATGCAATTGCCATTATTGTCACATTTTGTAATATCCTTTTATGAAAGGCAAAGTAATTAATAATGATAAAATTTGTTGCGAAAATCACCGGCATAGTTTATAACACAAGAAAAAATCTCAAATGTAAATTAAATTATCAATCAGTTCACACAGGCACCACTTAACAAGTGGTGTGTATACAGATATCATTGCCTCACCTCCCTTCCCCTCCCCTTCACCCACCATATTTTTTTCCAATCACCACTCTTTCTGCTCTCCACTCCCAAACTTCCGCACGACCACCACAACTTCACTTTACCAAACAATAGAGGGAAAATGCTTAACACTGCTCTGACACTTATATTATCAGTTTGTCTATGTAACTATTGATATAGTCAACAGAGGAAGAAAACATAATAAATGCATTGTTCCAGTCTAACAAGAGCAAACTAAACAAAATTTACGAATTTTATTTACTGAATAAAATAAATGAGAAAGGTAAGTTTACAACATTATTAAAAAATCTGTATATATTGATTAGTCGAAAAAGTCTTTTCGTTTTCTGGCAATAGATGTCGTTGCAGTCGTATATCTGTGTTGGAAAGGTGAGATTTTAAGCTTCTTTTAACACAATACTTTGTGTCTGGGAAGGCGACTTAAGGTAATGTTTTCATAGAATTACGTTTGCGATAAAGAAAGTTTGCCGCTTACAATACAATGTCCATTCAATTTCTATTTAAGTAGGTAGTAGGTTAGGTTAGAAGGCTGATCCAACAGCGTGGCGAAGGAATCACACTTAGACTGTTCATTCAGTGCTTTGTAAAGCCAAATGAAAAACTCCTGTGACTAGATATTAGCTAACGGCAAATCGCCTTGAACCTATGACAAATCTTTTAAGGTGTTTTATGTATATTTTTGACATATACCCTGAATATCTAAGTGTATGAGACCCGAGGAGTTTTTACCTTGTTCTGACAAAAGCGGGACATTCGAGGAGAACGTATTGAGTTTTTTCTACGAAGTTCAGTCTTACTGCATGAATGCCGATGGGACTGTGTCCAGGTAAAACTCCTATAAGCATTAAAAGGTGAACCTTGCTAAGAGCGAATAGCTCCTTAGATCTCTTCCGATTTACCTCCGGCTAGAAGACCTTGCGACTGCACAGCTGGTGGTAGTTGTCCAGCGCTTGTTGAGGTGGTCCAATAGCAAACCACAGGAAGCCAACGGACCTCCTACCCGTTCCCATTCCGCAATTGTTGAGACGGAGGTACCTGTCCCAGCAAGCTCATCAGCCTTATAGTTTCCTGCAATATCTCTGTGGCCAGGCACCCAAACCAGTCTAATGCTTAAGTAAATTAATACTCGTATAAATTTTTAGAACAGATGGAGGAAAATATGGCGTTTCCAAAACTTTATTTTACGAAAGAATTGAACATTTATTATTCGACGAAAATAGGTCATATAATCACTTAGTCCGATAATATTTATGTTGAATTATTAATTTCATTAATTATATTGATTACATATGTATGTACATACAAAAGTGCTGGAGGAAGGTACAGTCATGAACAGAGAATAGCAAACATAAAACATGTAAACAATTACATAAACACAAAACAAATCGAATTTTTTCATTAGCATTGCTTAAATGGAGGAATAAGTAAGTTATTTACAAAAAATTATTATTTTTTTTAATTTTTCTTTAAAAAAAAATTATTGAGTTGCCAATAGCTTATTTCGGTCTTGACATAGAATTTTTTTAGGTGTTATTGTTTTTAAGCTCTTACAATATAATACAGAAGCTTTGCAGATTTTTTTATTTTTCAGCAAGTTAGGATCCCTTTAAAAAAATTTATGCGGTTATATACCATTTTCCTCGAACAATTCAAAATTTTGGGAATGTGAGTTGGATTTTAGCCTTTTAGCGTAGATCTGAAGTAATTGTCCTTTTTTAAGAGCTACAAGAGCCTTTTCCCGCGACTGCCAATTCGTAATAAATATTTGTACAAATAACCAAATTTGTGCAATTCATTTGTTCAATCAAATTTCGCTAGAATGCGATTGTAAAGAGTAACAACAAAAACGTTATCATGCCTACGGCATTAGAAGTCAAGACATACATACATTAATGAAGGAAATTATTGCGATTTGATAAAACTAAAAACTGATTTAAATAATTTATTTTAAGTGTGCTATTTCTCTGTCCATGACTGTATATACCGATACGTACTTCTTGTCAACCATGGGATATTTAAAATACATACATACATATTGGGTATGTGAGCGAAAATTAACTGAAGGCGAGGTCCACATATCGTAACTGAATACTGACCCAAAAAAATAAATGCATGAAACCAGACGTTAGACGACTCCTTATATCCAACAAGGTAACTAGCATAAAGCAAAGATTAGCGCTTTTAACGCAAAATGTTATTGTCTAGACATTGCGCCGCGCGTTAAAGGACGCTGATTACAAAGCGAAAGAGAAGAAAAATCCGCTTTGTTTAAAAAAAAACACATGTTTCTACCCGAAAGGATTTCCACAGTTTATTTTCAACCAGTCGACTTTTAACATACCAAGCCCGTCGTGCATGTAGTTTTGCCGGATAAGCCTCGAAATGCACTTCGCCCCAACAACAGCAGTCCATGAAATAATTTCTCTTAAAATAGAGTATAAGTTCAGACTAAGTCGTCTGAAATTCTAACACATTGTTCACGCCTACTTTTTGTAGTTCTGGAAAATTTGTTTCAAGAGATTGGACATGTAAATTTTATTGTTTTTATTTTATTTAAAAAAAATATTTTTAATGCATATAATAAAAACAGAGATTTATTTTTCCCGAGAAATCAAGACGATTCCACATGCAAGGATTGCAAAGCAAAGCGTTTCTTCTAAAAGGAATTGCGACGAAAGCGAGCTCCCTCACCAGCCGTCGATAGCAGCACTTCATCAAATTGTTCTTCATTCTGCCGCTACGGTGATGTTGAAGCGTTTTATTGAAATATATATTTGGTAATATACATTTACTCCATGTTTAAATGTATATAAAAATTGGTTAATATTTGTTGTTTTTTTTTTGTGAAATTTAGTCGCTAATTTAGAAATCACTTGTCAGAAAATGAACGTAATCACAAAATTGAAAAGTTATAATATATTTATGCGGGGAAAATCAAAGAGCAATAGAACTGGGGAATACAGCCCGCTATGCTTCAGCACAATACACACAGACATCATTGAAGAATTTCCACCGGACTGAAAGGAAGAGCGTTGTTCCTAAAAAAAAACACATCGTCTTGTAGAAGTTTTGATGGAGGAGCACTATACAAAGAGAGTCCCATAAAAAGTATCGATCGAACACTTCCGCCAATTGGCTCGGTAATTGCCCTCAAGGCGCTAAAGCGTATGAACCATGCTCGTAAACTCTATTCAACAATATTCAGAGTTTTTTGGGAATACATCGAGTGTCCGCTAATTTCTTTCGCTTCATTTCTTTTTTGGTTTTGCTCGTCGTGATATAAGAAAATAAAGTATGTACGATGAAAGGCCTTCAGCTTTCATTCACCTCCATTTAAAAATAATAAATTTTTGTTTTGTTGGCTCACTCATGTTTCAATCCCTATTGTATGTGCGACGTTCTTTTGGCTCTCATAAAATCTCATTGTGGATTGTTGTGTTTGTATTTCGTTTTCTGCTTGTCGTCGCTTCCAAATTCTCCTACTCGTAATTAACCCATTTAAGCACACGTTTGCGCAGGTGGCACACATACTACTCCGTGGCTGTGAAGTCGCATTTTTATGTGATCACTGATTCGCTGATTGAAATTGCATCCTTTTGTGATTTGGGTAGATTAACGGAATCTTCTCTTTTTATCCCTCGTAATTCCGCTTCAGTTCGATTCTATCCATGCGATCAGAGATCTGTGGCTGCTGTTTCTGCAGTGTTTTGTGTGCACGCTTCTTGTCTTCTTTGTTCTCTTTCGTTACATCAAAAAGTTTGTATTTGTTTGATATGAATTGTTGGTTTAACTGACTGCTGCTGCTTTTGCTTTTGTAGTTGGAATCAACCGTTATATCAATAAGGCTGCGAGAATTGACTCTGACTGTTCAGGCCGAATTTCATCCTATCAGTGGTGAGATTGCCCTGCAACAAGAACAAAAAAAAACCGTTAATGGTAATGTTTGAGTAACGGGATCATATTAAAAGTTTCAAGCTCACCGCGGTAAAATTTACATCTTGGGAAAGAATGCTATCTATTTGCGAAATTTGACCAAAATCCTGTGACAGCTCGGGCTGTTGAGACAATGTAAAGCCCCCCGGTTGGCTCATCTGTTGTGACATGTTCTGTTGGGTGAGCGGCAGGGCATTGTTCTGGGACGCGGTAGAAGCAGCCCCAATGAGAACACTAGCAATATCGGTGGCGCTAGTTGTTGTTGACGGTGTAGTATTAGGAGCTTGCATGCTGTTACGACTTTTAACATTTTGATTTTTATTAGCAACACCAGTGAGAGAAGAGTTATAGTTATTAAATAGTTTGCTGACTCCATTGCCGCTGCCGTTGTTGTTTACAGCAATACCGGTAGCTCCCAGGCCGGCACCAGTTCGGCGGCCTTGTTTCGCCGCGGCCTGTATCGCCTGTTGGTGTTGGTTGTAGAAGCGCGGAGGAATATTACTCATGTTCATGAACATACCAACCGGCACTGGCATGTTATTCATTGCTGCTTGGGCTCGTTCTGGTGAAATGTAGCTGATCGAATCGTGGTGATGATTCCATTGGTGCGCATTAGCAGCTGCTTGATTTGCCGTTCCACTTGGACCGCTGTTCCGGGCCCCGATAGCGCCAAAATTGCCGCTCATAAAATTATTTAAATTCTGAGCTGCAGCTGCTTGCATTTGTGCAGCTGCTGCGCCGCTACCGTAACCTAAGTTGTTGCTACCGCCATAACCCAATCCTAATCCTAGACCACTACTGCCATAGTTTGATGCGTTAATAGGGCCCGATGAATAACCGTACTGCCCGGATCGATCGTAGATGGAGCCAGGAATCATGGCTTCCTTAGCATCAGCCATCATTGTGGTCATAAAGTGGGCGCCCATATTTAGGGTATTGACAATCTTTTTGGGCTTTTGAAATTGTATCAGGGACTCCTTTAGATTGTTCAATGAGCCCTCGACCAAAACTTTGCGATCTTTGTAGAAATTAAGTAAATGATTCCAAAGCGGTTGCTTGGACAAAACTTTAGGATTGCCCACAATGATAGTGCCATATTTTGAGCGAGTTAACGCGACATTCAAACGCCGGGGATCATTGAGGAAACCGATACCTATGTTCGAAGTTAAGATATATGAAGATACATATAATAAAAAACTTTCCCACTTTTTTGATCTACTTACCTTGACGCTCATTAGATCGCACACATGACATTATTATAATATCTTTCTCTCTGCCCTGGAAAGCATCCACGCTAGCAATCTCAATTTCCTGATATAGTCTGGAGTGCAAGCTTCCTTGATATTGCATGTATTGAACTAAGTAAGCGCGTTGGCCCTCGTATGGGGTAATTATACCAATTTGCTCTGGCTTGACGCCAGCCTTGAGAAAACGTGTAGTTATTTTTTCCACATTTGCTGCTTCAGTACGATTCAGATAGGATGTTCCAGAGCCAGCAATTTCTTCTTGGCCTTGGGTAACAAGGAAAAACATAGGCCTATCGGGTTGTGGCCACGGAAAGTCGATTTTTAGTTTGCGATCTTCAGCACAAACACCGTTCTGCAGCGAGCCTTCATAAAAGAAGTTTGAGGGGAATTGCGACAATTCTGGATGCATTCTATACTGGACTTCCAATCGGAAAGGGCGGATACCCAGAACTACTAGACGTTCGAACAAGCTCTGCGATAGACCAGCTCTGGCTGCTTTTTTGCACATTACAACTGGTCCCAACTGGCAGTGATCTCCAACAAGTATCAACTGTTTCGCTCCCAAAACAACTGGTACCATGCATTCTGGCTCAGTGGACTGCATGGATTCATCTATGAGGATAGAAGTGAATTTTATACGTGCTAAACGCACATCACCGGCGCTTACGCAGGTACAACAAATAACATCAGCAGCTTCGAGTAATTGATGCTCAGCGGCTCGTTTCAGGGTACGGTATCGTTTTTCATCAGCAGAGCTCAATTCACCGGTCTCATCTTTGAGTTGTTGCAGCTTCTTTAACTCTATATTGGTTTCCATATTACGAATTTGATTATGTAAAGCTAGGAAGCTGACAGGACTATCGATTGCTTCTCGAGATTTGGCGCAGAGGCGAACTACTTTCAAGTTTGTGCGGTGGATTTTTTCCGTAAGTTGGTCTACTGCTGTGTTGCTCGGTGCACATACGAGTACGGTGCCTCCATGCTGTTTAACTAATTGATATACTATTGTGGCCGAAGTGACGGTTTTTCCTGTACCCGGTGGACCTGTGAAGAATAAACGTGTCACCTTTTTTAAATATAAATATGAAAAACTAATTTACCTTGAATTAAACTTAATGGTCGTTGCAATGCGTGTTTTACAGCATACACTTGAGAGCGATTCAAATCCGGTAAATTCGGGGCACTAAAAAGTTTTGGTATGGGACCACGAAACAAGAGTTCATCACTGCCATCATGTCTGCCATGTCCAAGAAGACGAGCATATATGTAATTAGACACTGAACTGCGATCCATAGCAAATACTTTAAGTGCGCGTGTCATTCGATCAAATGAAGTGCATTTCCAAATAAAATCAACGGCAAAGTTAGAGGTACACTTAACTGGTGCACCTGCTGAGGACTTTAGCTCCAACCCGACATCTTCGCCATAATTGTCAGGCACTTTTATAACGTGACCAATTTCGCTCCACGGCTTATGAAGCTCTCCAACGTAACGCAATCTTAATTCATCACCATGCATTAGTTTCATATCAGAATCAGTTTTCGCCAAGGTAAAATAGGCGATGGTTTTTTTGTTCAAGCCAACATCCCAACGCACTTCTATGCCCTCTTGTGTTTGGGATTCTTTCAACTTCTTATCATATTCCGCTTCTAATCGTACCAAAGGTCCGAAAACTTTTTCATATTGGTAGCCATCTTCGTATCGAAGAAGCACTTGAGATGGTTCCGTATCAATTCCGGGTTTCTCAAGATCTTGAAACGTTGCATCAATATTCTCTTTCCACAATTCTTCCAATTTATTTATCTGAGCAGCAGATATCTGACGAGCGCGTAATTGTTCTTGCTCGGTAGGTACCTTTACTAACCATGGTAAAAAAGATCGATCGGTTATCAAAGGTTTCCATTGATCTTGATCCCAATTCATATCTTTCAAAGAATTTTGTGCAGCACATGGTTGACTGCAAAACAACAAAAATGTAAGGAAGTTATGTTGAAACTATCGCTTCCGCTGGTAATCTTCGACTTACCGACACAATAGTACGACTACTGAATCCGCTTTAGCAGGGATAAATCCTAAAACAAAAACATTACGAACACCACATGAATAACACTCGAGTACAGTTTCCCCAAGAGGACCTTCTGAATGAAGAGTCACTTCTCGATGCTTGGCTCGCACTAAATGATTAACTATATGCGATCCGGATGTGCTACCCCTTCCATTGCAAAACCATTTTTTACAGTTATTACACATAACTACTGTGCCAGGGTCGTGAATGCCACAATATTTGCAGGCATGATTAGGAAGTTCTTTTACCGCTAATATAGATGTATCGTCATCCTCCTCTTCAAATTGCAACTCGGCCAAATTGTTTGTTAGTACATTCAATTTGCTCTGGACAGATATTGAAGAGAACATGTTTGCATCTAAATGTAATTGAATAGCATTGAATATTTACCTGTGTTGCATTACCACCAATACATTCCAATTGAGAGGCTTGTGTTTGAGATTGAGAAGGGAGCGTGAAGTCGCGAAAATCAAATTCTGATGCTTGCGTATCAGCGCCAATCAAGTCATTCTCCTCTGTATCCAAAAATGTCAAAGTCTGCGAACTAGGCCCATACGCGTCTACACTCATTGCAGTAGCGGAATGATTAAACGCGTTGATGACTACTTCACAATTCTCTTTATTGTTTTGTGGTTAAATCTCCTTTTTCCTTGGTTGCGTGTTTGGTTTCGTTATTCCTCTTGCGCAAAATAGAAACCACGTCGTTGTTCTTACCAACTAATGCAATCGAAAAAGTTTCTGTCACCTTCTCCCTCGTTTTCTTCGAGATGACGAAATCTTTGTTGTTGTGACGATGTCGACGTTCAAAACGGTTGCTATTTCGTCGTTGTCACGTTTTTGCTTTGTTCCGTTCGCTTATTTTCTGATTTTCTTTTGCGCGGAATATACCTTTTGTTTCCAATCGTATTTCTCCCTATCTGCTGACGACAAATTTTTCATATGAAGTTCTCAAGTCAATAGCTATGATTTATACTTCAACTTTTTTTTGCAATTATAATTTTCGTTATATTTGTTCGCAAAAGTTAAATTGTCTTTGCTACTAAGTCGATTTTTTATCTCTATTACTTCACAAAAAGTAAAACCAGGCGGTACAACAAATTCCCTCACATTTTCTTACCTTACGCACAAGCCTGCCAGATTACTTCAAGAAATTGAACGTCAAATGAAATGCTTAATATAACTGTCAGTTGAATAAGACCACTTTATTTTCCCCGGACAAAACGATTTTTTGCAATATTTGTTTACGTTTCTTCGTAAAATTAATTGCGAATGACGTTCAGCCGGCGTGCTCAAGCTTTAAGTTTTTGTTTTTTAAACCGATGAGGTTTGAAAAACAGTGTGTCAAAGATAGAAATAAAATGTTTAATTTTAAGCGAATTCACTCTACCACAAAAAAAAAGTATTCTGAGGATGAGGAGCAGTTAAAGTGCTTCAATATTATTTCAAAATGTCCAGTAAATTTGCTAAATGTTAAGCCTTAATAAAATCCGGATCCATTTTATTTAACCGTGCGATTCTGTACCGTGATACAGTCTCAAGTCTCTAAATTTGAGATTTTAAGTTAGAGACAATTTTTGAGACTTGAGACGATTTGGCTATTCTGTAAGTGACAGTCACAAAATCTATTACATTTGATTATTCAGAGACGTTTTTACACTTGTATGAAAATAAATATGTCGATAACAAATATTCAATTTTCTATAACATAGTCAAAAAACATAATTATCAATAAAAATAAAAATAAATGTAGACTTTGCTTCATAATATTTACGAAATTTATGTAAAATTGATTTATTTTTAACCCTTTCGTGTTTGAGTTGCTTGCAAAATATAAAAAAACGACAATCGATTAATATCTATGACGATCTCTATTCAGTACATTCAAGATGGCAGACAAGAGTTGTTTTTAGTTTTGTGACTTGTGAGACCTGATATCAAATTTGAGGCAATATTTTGAGACTAATGCTAGAGACTGTTTAGTGAATAGTAACTAGTCACAAATTGAGACTTTACCTCAAAATGTTTCAAATAGAGACTAGAGACTGGTTACAGAATCCCGCTATAAGTATACCCAATTGTTGGGGGGAAATACAATTGGCTGTTTGCAAATAGGTGCAGTCATCCTCTTCTATATTATCGATATCGTCGCATATAAATAACTATTATCGAAGAACTATCGTTTTCTGCTCTTTTCTGAAAAGTTAATAAAACAAGTTTAGAACGCGTTCATATAAGTGCATAAATCACGAGTTCTGATTAAATTACTCTAAATGTAATTAAAGAGTATTGGAATTGATCCCATTGCTGTAGGTAACATGTCTTCAAAGTCTGTTTATTGCAAGCTGTATAAAGATGATCCAGAGGATATAAAAACCAGTGAGTATAGTAATTACAACAAATTACCTTATTTATAAAAAATTATAATACATATGTATACTGTTTTAAGGTAATAAGCGGCGCAATAGATGGACGGAAGACAGCGAAAGGTTATTCCTTCAGTTATGGAGGAGCAACTTGGACGAGCTGCGTGCTTGCAAGAAAAACAGTCACATTTTAATGGAAATAGTTGTGGAAATGGAATTGCAAGGTTTTAAATACAGTTTAATAGAAATGAAGACAAAGATGCACAATATGACTTCGAAGTACCGGTAACTTTTTAAACACTTACATATGTATTTATACCCTTCTGGACTAATTTTCTAAATGGAAGGATATATTTATCGTTGTAGAAGGGAACGTATTGAAGTCAGAACTACAGGAATACCATCGCTTTGGGAGCATTATGACGTAATGAATTCGTTAATAACTGAGTATGAAAATGACCGGCGCAACTCCTTGGACATTGACCATTCTAACGGTAAGTCAAATTGAACTGAAACAGCATCAGAGGGCTCCATTTCGCTTCAAAAAATTAAAAAAAAAGTCTTATATAATATTAATGAAATTTATGTACATATCTGATGAAGTTCAATTTTTTTATTCCAGCCAAAAAAATAAAATTTGATCACGAAAATCCACTTTTGATGCCTGAGAAGAACCACAATACACCCAGAGATTCCAAATCCTCCTGGAATGATAACAATTTCGATACTCTGAGTGAGAGCGATAACAGTGTGGAAAAAAATGTTGGCCATAATGTTGAGGACATGGCGGAATCGAATAACTATTCTATATCAGTGCGAGGAAACTTAAAGTCCACGAAAAATTCAATATGTGATAATTACTGTTCAAAGGTACAAAACACAAACCGATCCATTGTGGTGGAAACAAACGGACATGATGATATGGATTTATTTTTTTTAAGTATGTCGAAGACGGTTAGGAAGCTTCCACATCACGTACAAGTGCATCTTAAGAGGAAAATTTGTAATTTAGTTTTTGAAGCTGAATTGAAAGACTTAAAGCCAAGTAATGTCGATGATAATGATTTGTAGATTACATATTCTGCGCAATATATCAAAAAAGTTTATGCGCATAAATGCATATATTGAAAATCCTATAGATATGTACTACATATGTATGTATATGTACATATGTCAAATATTCGAAATATCTCTATTACATTACATTGAATTGCATTTCATAATAAATTTAAGTCACATTCATCAATTTGAAATCCACTAATTTTATACTGATAATTTCATTTGAAATGTATGTCTAAAAGTTTACGATAAAAATATTGATATTATATTTATATTACTTTAATTTTTTAAATGTGAAACTTGACTGTAAAAACTTTTAATTTCTCACGAAGAAATATTTGCTTAAAAAAATATGAAGTGAAAATTAAGTTTTACCATGACACTTTAACCTTAGTACCACACCTTTATTTATTATCGATGTGCACATCTTTTTACAGTTATTACATTACTAGTTGACTGAGATTTGTACTCGTATTATCAGCAAGTTGCGTGCTGATTTTCAATTACTACGTTGAAATCACAAATGAAAAACGTTAATGTTTAAAATATATTTCCATTAAATAAATTGAAAGCATTTATAAGGCAATTAATTTATTTTACTTACTTTTTGTGTTTGACAAAAATTTTAGTCATTTCACTCCCTACACTCACATAGAACATTAAGATTGCTAGCAAACATTTTTTTTTTAATTCTAAATACTTTTATTCCACACACTCAATAGCCAGATTTGATTGCGTGTCTATTACCAAATACTCTAGTGAAAATTAAATTAAATCAGTTATTCGACGATAAAAATTAAAGTTTAATGAATTAGATTATCCATTTACAGGATATCATAGAAACGTATGTGCATCACAAATTGTATTAACTATCCCTATTGGTTGATATACATACATATCTACAAACGCATGCTCGTACTTGTGGATTCATATCCACATTCGTGCATATATGTATGTATGTATCTTGACTGTCGAATTTATACAGTAATGAGATTAATCCAAAATGTGATGCATCCTTTTGAGCTTTTCGCCAAAATAAAATTAATTTTAAATAACACCCACCCTGCAACATTATGCTCCCGACTTGGATAGATATTTACATATATGTATATAAATGATGGTGATCAATATCCTGGTAAAGGATGAACGTGCCGATCACTATTATTACAAATATATGTACATATGTATGTACATATAAGGGTATAACATGTGTTCGTAGGTGTAACGGTATCAAAAATACAACTTCCTTCCTGAGGTTTTCACAAATTTTAAAAGTTTGTTTTGATTATACATTCATATGCTACATTCAGTATATTAGGTTTAAATGATTAATTAAACAAGGTTCACATAAATAATGTAAATCAAACCCAACTCCCCTGACACATTAAAATGTACGTACTTACATACATACATATGTACCTAATATGAAGGAAAAAACAGTCACCTCCAAGTAAATGAACAAAATCATTTGTTACGGGAAAATCACTTCCAATCACAACACCGTTTGCTATGCTGAGAATCATGTGGCGAGTACTCGTGCACTCGCGTTCTCGGCAAGCGGCATGCTCACGTTGGCTCTCGCATCATCACACAAGCGACACACTTCGTCCGTTTCCAAACGCAACAGTAGCTTTCCGACTGCATACACAAATACACATTCATATTCTATGTACGAGCACTCGCTATCGCTTTTATCGTTGCGTTTAGTTAACTTGTAATACAACTCCCCGTCAACGAAGTGGTTCTCTAAGTAACTTAGCTTTAGAATATAGGGTAAAGCATTTTGGGTATAAAACATGATTTCATGAACCAATTTGTGACAATATGAAAGACCCTTGTCTCCAATGATTAGGATATCACTAAAGGAAGAAAATCGGCGAAACCCCCTAGATATTTATAATACCAATACCGCAGCTTTCCAACATATCCCTGATGGTTATTCGCTGAGAGAAACATACCGAGTTTTGGGAAGTCGCGTCGTAAATTTCACTGTCCGCTACACTGCTTTATGTGGAATAATTAAAGCTCGGGTTGCACATTTCCGGCGGCAAAAATTGCGAGAAAAAAAAGTCGATGAGCTATTTTGGCACCCTATATGTGTCGCATGTCGAACTGCATGAGTTACCTTTATTGTTTTCTACAATCGCACAGTGTTGGTTTTGTCTTTATGTATTTGCTTATTTGTTGCTTTTGTACAATCGCTTTTAATATACACAAACATGCTTACGCAGATATGTACACAATATTTTGCATTTATTTTATGTTTTTACTCATTGTTACGAATTGAAAGAAGTTTCAGTTGCCGCGGAAGTCTCAAAGAGCTTGGATGTGTCGTGGACTCGAGTGTGATTTTATTCGTTGTTTAAGGTTCGTCGGTTAATTTCTTAATTATTATTTTTTTGGCATTTGTCAACAACTAAACCAAAACGCGACATCGACCTCAAAATATTGTACCTAAATACATACATACATGCACACGAACTTATAAATATAGGGTTGTGAAGTGAAGCAAATGCAAAAGCGATATACTTATGTACATATTAACATAGAAGAAAATATACAAAATAACCATACAAGTATTACTACGGATTAATGATTTTGTTGGAACTGAACGCAAGTGCAATTTTGTGCATACATGTACGTATTAATTATTGTAAGTTTTTATATAAAAATCATAGTGGTGCACTGGAGCAATTAGCACAGATATGTAAAGTTCATACAAGCGCACAATACATATATTTGATACTATTACCAACCGCCAGTTGTGATTCAAAAAAAGTTCCGTCTACAAAATATTGTCATACTGTGTAAATACTTAGTGATGCGCGGTTAATAAGTTGATGATGCCTAAGAATTAAAATGCACACACGTACACACGTTGCATATATTTATGTACATACATACATATTCATCATAGTTCATGTTCAACGAAAGCATATGCAGACTCCAAATATTCCCAGATATTTAACTATCGGCTCGGCGGCGCAGATCTTTTAATCTTAATTAAAAGGTATCCCCAATGGCCGGGTAACATGGTGCTTTTAAGTGCTATTGAAACGGAGCTTTCAGAAAGGTAAATGTAATAATACTCTAATGTGAGGTTATGAGAAGTGTGGGGCTAAAGTAATAATAATAATAATAATTTTTTCGCAATTATAGCCAAAATGCTGATATGAACAACGGTATATACATACATACATATATACATATGTACTTATGTATGTATGTATACAGTTCTTAAAGCAACGGAAACAAACGATAGAAGATTTTATGGAAAGATGTCATTTAGTTGCTATTGGTTGCTAGTTACTAGTTGCTAAAGATCTATCTTAATAACTACGCAAAAATTTTCGAATACTTTAATCTCGTGGTTACAACAAGTTTCAAGCCGCGTATGTATGACTGTATGTATTTATGCACTTAGAAATTTGCAATAGCCTATCGATGTGCGACCGCATTAACGAAAGACCTTTGATCAACAACTTACCAATAAGTGAGTTTACGTGGTTAAAAACTTTTCGGATTTTGACAAAAATGTTTAGATAATATGCCCACAGCACTTTTCGGAAGAGTGGATCGTCATAACTACTAGTATGTAGAAATGAGTGTACATACAAAGTCTTTCTGCACACACTCAGGCAACCGAAAATGATGTCATACTTTCCACCACCAAGCCGAACTTTTGCGATCTTTTCTAAACGCTTTACTTTGACTTCTTCATACCAACAATGCGCATGAGTTGTAAATTCATGATATAAATATATACATACATATACATATGTACATATATACTCCTATACACTTGAACTGCGTTTTACGCAGCTAAATTATGTAGTTCGGAAAGCCACAGAAAAATCAAGCATTGGCCTCTAATCAATTAAAATTCAGCTGTTACGCAGCCATAAACAAAAGCCAACAAGATAACGAATTTTGCAGACATTTGACCGATTGAAACGCTAATTGCGGTGAACTTCAGTGGCTCTGCCATGTTCGTGGGATCATGATTCATGATATTACTTTCAAATATGCATGTTTGTATATATAATACACACCTATGTATGTGTTGTGATATAAGCTTGATATGAATGTGCTTCTAAAAGGCTTATCTAGTGATTTTATCTCGACATAGACAACAAATACCTCCACGCATGATACAATTACATTTGTTATGGAACTGACTTGTGTTGCTCATGGAGCAATCTTACAATGTGTTCTTTATAAATATAATAAAACTTTTATGCATCCCAAATAAGAACCCTAATATTACGCTTCATTAAGCAAAGAATCTTATTTTACTCTCTAAATATGCGCTGAGATATTCGTGTGTTAGGTGATCTTGTCCACCCTTGGTCGTGGAAGCACTTTGCATGCTTCTCGAAAATTCGTTTTGTATAAAGTAGAAACAGATTCCAAAGTTAAAAAATTGTGCTAAGGGACCATGTCTTCAAATCTTTTAATAGTTTCGGAAATACGAATCCAAGGTTAAGAGAGGTTTCTGCCAAGAAAGTCTGACTTTGTTTTATTTTATCTACATATGTCGACACTTTTTGAAGCTTCTACATAAAATTATACCAGTAATACTGTAATCGTAAAATTCACAGAAGATTTAGAATTTTTTTTGTGCCGTTGTTATTTGAATTTCTTCGTAAAATTATTTTTTTCATGAAATTTATTAAACGTTCACTATATTTTTTGCACAAATCTGAGAGATTCTTATCCGAGCCGAGTACCTTAAGATCTGTTTTATCTATAACCGGCTCATTTATTTGAAAACGTATTAAATTAAATACTTATTATTTGACTATTTCAAAGTGTTTTATGTACATATGTATTTAAGTACATATGTTAGTTCTAGATTCTGGCATAAACTATGAACTTTATTTAAATTAATGTGATTGTTGTTTCTAAACAAATTTCCTTTGAATCCGATGAGTTTCTGAAATGCCTTCAACTTAAACCATATTGTTCGATTCCCAGGAATTGATTAACAATTTAAAGTTTAACGTCTCCTGACAGGTGTTCTTCCAAGGTCAAATCCGCTCCGTTTAAACGCTCTACTCAATACGGGTATTTCCGTACGATTTGTTGGTAAAAACGTAAATATGTTCAATCAGCCATATTAACTTATAGATTATTGTGTGTATATGTAGATATGAATGTGTGCTTATGTACATATGTGTTTAATGGTGTTGACGGTCTGGGAACTGCAGCACATTCCATAATTACCACACATTCAAATTTCATATACGGTCAAACCTCGGAAAATAAATCAATGAAATAAAATTAAAATTACGTGGCATAAGGCAAATGTACTTACACACGGACACATATACGTATGTATGTATGTAGGGATATGATCCATGCATACATTCACAATGAATCTTCGTCTAACCAAATAGTAGTAAGTTTATTGTGCACAAATACAGATTTTTGTATATAGGAATGAATCCTGGAACTGTGTAGCTAATAGCGTCTGCGGCCTTAATTGGCGACTTGTAGAAGTCTCCATTTTTCAGGTAACCCGAGAGCAGGAATTAGAGGCGAAGCATTTCATCACTGGTTCGCACTTGTGTTCTGTTGTTCCGATTGTATTACTACTTATGTTGCAAACTATTTAATATCACACTCGACAGCTAACAAAAATAATTACACTAACATAGAACCCTAAAAACCCAAACTATTTGAGGTTTTGAGCTTTTGCAAGCTTTTCATCAAGCGAGATAAAGATTTTGGATTGCTAGAGTAAGCTTTATTTTTACTTAATGCCGCATTTCTGATTTATCCTTTCGATATATTTGTTTACATATTCCTTACCGCTATTACAATAGTTTCGCTGTTAATTGGTTTACTCACCAAACACACACAAACATTGCTGTGCGAGCATGTGTATATATGTACATATGTATGCAAGGATATGTTAGCGAAGTTCGTGGTCAGTCGGTTTGAGAGTTTGTATGTCATTTACAATTACCCCTCAACGCCCACACCATTGACATTTTGGAGTGGCGGAACTACCCACGGGTGTCATTCCTTTAGGTGCCATCAGAATTCATTGTTGTTCACGATTTCGCTTTCGTTTCATTGGTAATGAAATTTCAAAACCAGGGTTAGCTGAGCAGCGGAACAGAAACAACTAACAACGATTAGCCACCATCCAGCGCCATTGCTCCCGCGACCTGAATATGCCCTTTACGACTTCATTAAATCGCCGCCACAAACTGGGCCTAAGTGGAGGAACACAATCGATGGAATGTTGTGTTGGCGTGTGGTAAATTGGTTTGTTGATAGTGGATTTATTATTGTATTGCATCCTTTTTGCGATATTTTATTTTTGTTTTTTATAGTTTCGCTGTCGTGTTACTTGTAGGCGGACAATGAACATGAACATGAATAAGATTGACCTCTGAGGGGAATTCAAAATTGTTGCACGAACACATACCTTTGCTAGTAACTAAACTACTATGAAGCTATACTATATATTTTATGGCTTATGTGTCGGGCTTTACATACATACATATACTCAAAGCGGATTGTGTATTCGTTTAGAGCGTTGTCGAATGGCCAAGAGGGTTAAAAAGACCTTTTTTTGCAAAATAATTTTCAAATATTTTAAAAATATTATTTAAACTTTGGTTATTGTTATTTAATTATGGGTTATTATCGGATAAAACTCGAATTTAATAGCACTCTTCTAAGTTCTAATTTTTACTAAATAATAATAGTCACCCCAAATACTTTACTCGATGGTTGACCGAGCTTTCCTGTTTTTTTGTATGTCAGATGTTGCGCCAGCTTCGATTAAAGCCGTCCTGTGCCGTCGCAGCCAAAGCACTTAAATGCAACACGTGAACTTTTGTGTGCTGTCCCACCACACTTCACTTCACCCACAGCTGGCCCAGTCACATAAGAACTAACGGATTTATTTCGGATGATGTCAACTGCTTCGCTGTTTGGCCTTCATTTGCTCGCCCCGAATTCAAAACTCTCCATTTAATTAGGCTTAGGGTTTTCTTATTTTTTATGGGTGTTGTGGGGTCTTGTTTGTCAGCTGTGTCTTCATATTTACACCTTTACATAATCACATGTTCGGAAGCAAACAACGCATGTATGTATTTCCATGAATGGCGCCATTGTATATACATATGTATATACTCTTTTGTATAAATATGCATACATATGTATGTGTCACCTATGCGCTGATGGCGCGGAAGCGGTATTTATTTATGTATAAGAAGCAAATCCTCTGTTGTCACCGCAGTGATTTGTTTTGCTAATTAAATTGCACTTTAGTCCATTTCCATTCACGCTACATTCAACCATTTGTACATAGTGTGTTTACATCTGCAAATGCAAATGTACGCACGTATGTATAGATATGTTTTCTCTAAATGTCAAATGCTAAAATGTGTGAAAATTAACTTCATATTATTTTAACAAAGCAAAATGCCCTAATGGCTAATGTGTCATTTGCGTGGAAACCTAAATATTGCTTACACACTGCTATAGAGGGCTGCACCCGTCCGCGAAACTGAAGTGCTAAACGGTCATCTGATTTCGCAAAGACTTGGATAAAACTCGACTTATGCGAGGAGAAGTAGAATTGTGTTAGTTTATTAGAAGTGACATAATAGATTACTGCTATCTTTTGAACTTTTGCGGTTTTATTCCGAAATCTGTAAATGCGAGCCATTCGTTTGACTTGCATCAGTTGTGTGAATACGTTTTAATCTGCTAATAAGCAGTGTATTCACTGGTTTAGAGTAGAGTGCACTATAACTGTTCATTATTCACTTTTACTTTCCTTCATTATTCATTCTTATATGTACATATACATATGTATACACGTGCATCGAAATTTTTTTGATTGCCCTAACACATGCAGCAAACTGGAACTTTATCTGAATTGGCACAACAATCCGGTTGACATTTGGTATACGTTTGTTTTCGAATATTCCTTGCATGTGATTTGTATATACGTAAGTATATATTTCTTCATAACTTTTTTTGCGAATTTTTTAACCAGTTCATAAGAATTTCTTTGCTGTATAGAGCTAGAGAGAGTTCTTTTTGGTTTGGGGTTAAAAAAGTTTTTGATTGCACCTAAAAAATATGCAAGTCTAATCCGGAAACATTTTGGTGTTACCCGCATTTACTAGAATTTGTGCACTGAATTTGTGAGCTGAATCGTTTGCGAAATAAAAAAACGAGTTACCGTCTCTGATATTTTAATTGTCATTATTTTAAACGCATGTACATATACATATATACATACAGACATATATGAGCATGAATGAATGTTCAAATGTATCTCTCAATGCGTACACGTAAAATAGTATCTCTCAAGAAGCCACCGCTCCGAATGACTCATACTGGCCGCACTCGCCTTGCCGTGATATCAACTAGCCCAACCAGTCAACTTTGAGAAAATTTGCGAAGGCTTACGCTCAAATTGACATTTTGCAGTAACACCAATTTAATTGACAATTTTTATACTAACCACACAACCGTTATTTGAAGATATCTCGAAAACATGAAACTGCATGGATTTTGTATTTCTCCGTGACCAATTTTTTAAAATATGTATGTATTGTTGGATTTGAACAAAAAAACAGAAAGAAAAATATTTTACTAACATTGTCATGAAAAATTAGTAAATCTACATTTATGAATTTAAGATAAATAAATGTAAAGTGAAAGTAAACTTTTAAGAACAAGAACTTCGAGTTCAACGAGAATTCTAATGCAAGAGCGCGTAATGCAATCGTAGTATTGGAAATTGAAACCAAATAAATAATAATGCTTGCCAGATTTGTTTAATGTATGTAAGTCATGGCACTACTTTGCCACTCGCTTAAAAAGCAGGTGTAAATGTACGTAAGTACATATGTATGTATGTTTGTTCGCTGAACATATATGTAAACGCATTAAAAGATATGTGTGCATACTCGTATAAGTATGTTGGTGGCAAACGTTTATTCATCCACAAATAGGAGAGTATTCATAATTAATTGTGCGTAATTACTAACTTGATGACTTGAAATGTTTTCTTTTTCAGTTCAATTATTAAATTCGCACCCAGCGTCTCGGCATTGGTCTCGGCTCTGTGAAAAAGTTCAAGGTGGTTTGGGGTTTTACTCCTCTACATGGTCACACATTTATACATTTACACATTTACTATGCTTACATTCGCATTCGTCTTAGCAATTGCCAACTGAGCACGCATAATTCTTCAAGTCACTCTGTGTGCACCACCATGCGCACACGCATTTAATGTGGAGATACATACATATGTACATACATACATACATATGTACATACATATTTATTAATTATTTTGCGGCTATTGTGTTTTTGGAAGTTTTGAGTGGACAAGGTCATTTGGTTAATTTGTAGCAAATCCATACATACATACATATGAATGTACAAACATATATATGTATATATGTATATTCATATACATATTTATTTGATTTGAAAATCGCTCGAACCTAAAGTATCAATGAGCGCTATGCTAGCTATTAATTTCATTCATGGAAAATATTGACTGTGTTTCTTGTCTGCGAGTATGCTTTCTACAAAATTAAACTTAACCGAATAATGAATTTCGTGACAACAATGATTGAGAAGCACTTCCCTAGACAGCTGTTTCTTGTTGTTATAATCGGGACAGCGTTTATTAATTTATGTTATATATGAGCCTGACGTGCTGAGTCGGTTTAAGCGTGTTCGTATGTCTGTATATGCGCAAATCTCTTAAATTTTTGAATTGTCGATCTTAAAATTTGTCACACTTTCTTGTCTCCCTATCCCTTGCTTATTGGTCGGAACCATAGATATCGGACCCTTATAAGATATACATATGTAGCTGCCTTAAAACTGATTGATCAAAATGCAGTCTATTATGGAAAACGTTGTTAGAAAGACGAAGCAAAATTTTTCCTTTGAATGCAAACCGTTGGCCGATTACGTTTTCAGATTTAGTTATACGTGTATATACTATGTACATATGTATGTACTCAGTTGTTTTAAGAACAAGGGCCATGTGAAGAGTATTCTAGTTTCGGTGGATACGGTTTTTATTTGATTAATTTTTTTTCGAAAATGAAAGCTTTTTGCGCATAACTTCACTTCTAAGTCAAATGACGAAATTTTTCCTGTTACTCATACATACTTAAGCAAGTAGAATATCGAAACTATTTATAAAGGAACCCGAATTGAAAATTGACCTTGCACGAAAAAATGTTTCTCCATCGCGTGGTTGTAGTCTGTTAATTAACAGTTGATTCTTCAGTATTTTTAAATTCTCTGCTGATACCACATCCGCTGCTGCTTATTACTGAATCATCTTTTCTGTGAAGCGGGAAGAGTGAATTGCAATCTATTCGGAACATTTGTACAGTCAGTGTAAGTGTGTATGAGTCACGAAGTTTGTTCATTAAATTAAAATTAAATAACAAATGTATTAGAAGTATGAGTTTCTTACAACTACATAAACTATAGCGAGATAACATTCAGACTCAGAAAGCTTACAGAAAACACACATCATAATTGGCAACCCGATCTTCATGTGCATATAAATACATTTGTATGTGCATGTGTGGGCATAACAGCGAATAAGCCGGATTATATAAGAATGCCAATCTGAGCTGAGCTATCAGGTTATTAAAGCTGTAAATTGCCAATGAACAGCACGATTTTCATGGATTAATTGCTGTACAAGGGAGCCCTGCTATCACTGGATATCGCATTTCCATATTTTCATTTGACGTTCTAAACAGTCGACAGAATTGCTGAAAGTTTGTGTGAAATGAATAAATTTGGTTTGCAAATTTTCCGTAATTATTTATTTTATAACATAAGTATAATCAGTAAATGTTAAATCGACTGAGTGAATGGAAAATTGATATCTAAACATCATTACGCTATATAATTAAGTACGGCTGAGCCAGACTCCAAGCCTGAACTGGGGCTGACAATTAAAAATTTCTGCTCCGCTAATTTATCATTAATTTTTTTATGTTCTAAATGATTCATTTAGATTTAATAAATGTTTCGGTTATCAAAACATTAGATTTTTCAATTTAAATGTTTGTTAATAACCAAAAAAAATAGGCACTCCTGGCCACAAAACCATGAATATTAACATATTTCTGAGTAAACTGATTAGAGTTTAAGCAATTCGTTCTGCTATCTACATTTGACCCAATAACTGCTTTGGCTTAAGCAAACATTAAAGTGGAAAGTATTTATTATTACACAATTTTTCAGAACAGGGAAGTCCACATGATTTAATCATCGGCTGCTCATTTGATAAGCCTTGACCACCTTAGCTGGGACCATGTTGTTCATAAGAACTATAGAATGGTGGTTAAATAATTTTTAGTATTTTATTAACCACCTCATATAAAATATTTTTAAACATTTAGATACGAACATGTGCATAAATATTGAGTTTGTATAGCAAAATAATTTAATTTTTGTGCTAATTATATACGGCTCATTACTCTCTGGTATATACACGCAAACAATTATATAGCAAAAATTAGTACATTTGTTGGTTTATAAGGATATATGATCGCGAGCATTTCCGTCAATGTCAAACTCATTACTGCGACAAAAATTTGCGATAAGTATTGTAGTTTCGTGCGCTCTCGTCATTAATGGTAAGTTTGGCTTAAGATTTCATTAGAAATTATGGTTGCGTATGAAATCAAATAAAATTAATGTGCTAATGTTTTGACCATGCTCTCAGTATCTAGTATGTTCGAACGGATTTTCCAGTAGCTGTGCCCTTAGCTCCCTCCGGCGCTGCGTATAAGTAATATTTAATGGTAGAAAAATCGTCACCCACAAATTTTAATGTTCGACCAAGCATTTGGCTTCGTTAGTTGATATAACTATGTATGTATGTATTTGTTATGTTAAATACTGTTTTGGGCATTTTGTGCTGCCAAAATTACGATTACTTTGAAATTTCGACATAACTACTCTGTACTACTTAGTTTCTATTTTTTATACAATTGCAGATATTTTTGTATATGTTTTGTATTGTATTTTTATGTAATAACACTTCACCAAATAATGAACATCGAAATAAACTCTCCACTCCAAAAAAACCTTAGCTCTTTGAAAATCTTACACAGAATCTAACACATGTACACAGAGCATACACATACATATGTATGTATATGTATTGTATGTATATGTACATATGTATGTATATGTATTAATACTCTTACCGACATATGTACTATGTGTATGTGGAAATTATTTCTTTGCAATATTTCAAATATCGTAATTCAATTCATCAGTCAAATGTACAATCAAATAGAACAGTGGCGAGTGCATTGATTGTGTTTCAATTCCGTGGAATTTTTGGCTTATATATATAGATACAGTTTTACATATGCACTATGGATGTATATGTACATATGTACATGCTGGTATACGAGCTTTTGCCAAAAGCTAGCGATGGTCAAAGCAGTTTTCTACACACTGGATATATTTCTATATTTGCATAGAGTTAAATGATCGTACAATATGTTGCTTGTAACAACAAACAAATCTTTCCTGCATCACCCAATCTGTTTTTCAAAATATAAACTGCTGACCAAAGTTCTCAGAAAACTAGTTAACCTCAAAATGTGAAGTTGCGAAGTCGCAGAGGTTGGCATCGTATTGCATATGTTTACAGTTGCTTTTGCATTGGAATTTCAAGAAACTCAACACTTAGGAACTATTTTGATTACGCTCTCTTAGAAGATATATACATCATAACTCACATACACACCGCTTACATATGGATCCATTTTATTACCACCAAATATTTAAATATTTTCGAACAATTGCTAACATTGATATTTGCGTATTAAGCAATCCGTTTAACACAGTTTCAAATGGAACGAATCGTGCTACAGTTATGCCCACTCCTGATAGAACGTTATTTTAAATGTCAACAGCTTAATGTCATCAAAAATGTGAAAACTTGTATCCTAAAATGTTTCAAATCGTTCCATGATTTCCTATGATCTGCTTTAGCTTATAAGAGGCTCTCCATTTCGGTTGATTTTTAAACATAAATGTATGTACATATGTGTATCGATTTGCGTCCCAACGATTAACCTTGTGCCGTACATAGCGCTAAGCCAGACAAATTTTTAGGGTAAAATGAGAGGAGATTTTACACTTACTATACTGTGTTTTGATGTGGAAGAATATGGTCCAAGAGCACCCAAATACCTAATATATTTTTTGTGCTATCCGTCAACTTTTTACCGTATACATACATATGTATGTACATATATACATGAGTCAGTAAGTTGGATACTTTAATGAAATGAAATGAGCATATTTTCTTGAACGCACTCTACTCAAGGCCCCCATACCCACATACTTAACATAAAGGGTTTCACTCCTTTGCCGTTGCTGATTTTGTACATCTCGGTTAGAAGATATGTATATCTTGAAAGTAGATAAAGAGTTTATAATAAATAGTGTTGTAATAGATGGCTGCCGTTTATCGACCTTTCATTACTTATAAGGTCAACTATTTGTAGGCCCAATGCCTTGCAAAGGAGTTAACCACATTAATCATTTTGTTCTTGTGCTACGTTCAATTAAATCAAATTTGTAAAGATTCTCACGAGTGTATAAAAAATGTGTGAATATTATAATAAATTTCATTACGAAATTCTAATTTCCCATTCCTGCTGACAACAACTGAGTGCATAACACGTGGTGCAGCTGTTTTCTTCCACACTATTCCGTAGCCAACACTAGTTTCAGTCACATGCACTCATCGCATATGAATATTTTAATAAAAAATAAAATTGTTACAACTCATTTATAAATGATTAAAGTATGCATAATACCATAGTATATTGGCTGTTCTTAGCACGCCTTCGGAACTTTTCAGTATCAAACCCATTCTCAACGTCTTTTTATGTTTTTGTTTCATTTTTAGACGGCATTCGTCCTTTAACCAATCACATGGATATCCACTTCGTGCGGTCTCCACTTTGGTCCCCACCGATCATACGAAAACGCAGAAGGGCGCCTCCGTCCAAGTCCAGACCGCCTGGAAAAATTGACTAACACGTTCCACAAGCACAAGAGGCATTTGTTAATTGTAACGGAAACAAAGGATACATTCTACCTGCAACTAATTTAACAAAATTTATGGAATAATAAAAGTGCTAAATTAATATTTAAGAGAAAACGAAATCACAAAGACATAAAACAAAAGTTACCTTAATTTACTAGTTCTATTTATGGATAATGTTAACGAAGTCATTCTAAGTAAAAGTGCACTTATTTTTACGTACAACATACATATTTATACTGGCTTTTAATACGCGTTTTATCTACCGAGTCTACGCTTAAGCATAAACTTCAATTTGGACTAAAACGCTCTCAAAGACGGATAATATTCATAATGGGAACAAAAACACAACCACAGCCACAAAAAGGTGAGTTCCAACTAAGTTTAATTCATATTAATAAACGAAATTTGACTATGCATTATAATCGGTTTAGAACTATAGATAAGAAGAACTGCTTTGGTTCGTTGACTGATTTCCTTTTGAAAGGTATTTGGGGACCTTGTCGGCCTTTTTTCGGATATATAAATGTAATGAATATTATGAAAATCAATAATCATATGTTCCTGGTGAAGCCAATAACAAAAACTTGGTGTACGCTCTTGACTGTTTAAAGCGGGGTCAGTTATGCTCTGAAAAAACCTCACTTAAACAGAAAGGAATTTGTTGAACATTCCGAAAGCTTTAATATATTTCATTTGCTCCCCCATAAGTTGTAATGTGTGGTAATGCAGTTCGTTAAAATAGGCTGTGAGATGCTAGAACCTCACCAATGCAATATCTGGAGCAGGTGTTTCGACTATGTGTGTGTCCGATTTTTATCCGCGCTTTTTTGTGGTTTGCAATTATCAATAATTTATACATATATATTTATTTATAAATCTACTCTTATTACACAAACATAGCACCAATATATTACATACGAAGTGACAATAATTCTGGAATTCTGACTTACATACGTTGAGAGTAATTTGATCGTATTTCCATAAAATGCCCTATAGGGCATCGTTGTCACACCCATCAGTAGTGACATGATTATATACATATGTAAGTATGTATAAGTATATGCTGTGAACATTGAGCAGGGCTATTTTGAAGAGAGTACACCTGGGTTAATCTACAAAGGGAATGGATTAGTTCCCAAGTCATAAGTTTAGAATGCAAATAGATTTGCTTAATTCAACGAATGTCTTTAGGATATTATTACTTATTTTGAACTCTTTTAGTATCACGAAAGATGACTAGCTCGTAAACGATTGACAACGCTGAGACTATAAAAAGAAGCTTTCGGAAAAGTAAAAATATCTAAAGTTCAATCAGTTGCATGTTTCTATGTAACTAGTCATAAATTCACTCTGAACTGGTTGCCTTTATTGAAGGGTATATAAACAGACTCACTTTGATTACCTTGTGAGTTAGATAGGGGAATGAATGTATATATCACAACCTGACAGAGAAATGTTGCACTTGATGCTTCTGGTAAGTGGCAGTGAGTGTCCTGTCTGAAATTGTCAGGATCATATCCAAATTCTATATGTATGTAAATGGATGCGGGTAAATATGTACTTGTATTCACATATGCGTTGTACACTTAAAAACAAACTTTAGCCTCAATTAGTAATCATTACTGGACTTCACGCAGGAGTTACAGGAAGTATATGAGGGGTCATTGAAGCGATGGGATAGCTTATGTGATTGTGACACCATAATCACACTTTCTTGCAACTACAATTATCTTTGAAATATAAATTATTATAATAAATGGCTTTCAGTATCACTGACAAACTTTCTAATTTAAATTCAGAGATGTTCAAATGAAGAATAATTAGTTTTTGTAAAAAGTGGTAAAAGTAATGTCAACAAGGAAGGAAGCGTTAAGTTTGGGTGTGATCGAACATTCTTCACTCTTGCAACTTGCAAGAATCAAAGCTGGGGCAATACCTTCACGTGCATAAGGTTTGTTAGTTATATGAGGCGGTTTTCACCCGATTTTATCAATTTTACGTTCTCTCAATTTTATTAAAATAACTCACATATTAGTCATATTATATGCGGTATGAATGCAACCGGAAGTTCGAAAATCTTTGTATTATATATGGTATATGGGGCTAGTACTGACTATTGATAAGTATTAACTCGATTCCACCCATTTTTAACATACAGACATACTATTATAACGAAAGGATTTTCTTCAAATTTAAATAATATATCTCACAGATTGGCCGATATTTTCTATAAAAAGTTCACAATAGTAACTTTGATCCACATATTCGGTATCTGGCATACCTTAGAGGCAATACTCGAGAAAAGTTTTATCCTGATACATTTATTTGTGCTTGATTTGCATACTAGAAAGTGAAAGAATCAGATACGATTTTTAAAATTGTATTCCATGGAAAGTAGGCGGGGTTGTAGTTCGCTCATTTTTTTTATCATGATATTATATACTAAATTTGAATTTTCACAGAAATGTCTTCGGTGCCACCCCCATCGTTCAAATTTGACCCCATCTCCTACAAAGTCTTCTTTATCATCCCAGGTGTAAAATATAATGCCTCTGGCTATCTATCGACTTTTTGATTAAACTGAATCACCTTAAGCCTTTTCCAACATTCGAAACGCTTCCGCACACGAAATTCAGTTAGAAATACAAATTTTGAAACAAATTCCTTGTTCGATATTTTTATACACTGTAAAAATCGCATTGCACCACTGAGGTAGCCTCCTGAGTCAAAAAAAATTTTTAGTCAAATTATTCATACACCTCTTATGGCTCATTTTTGGAGCACAATTCTCTAGATTGTTGGACTGTTTTGTTATATTTTTAAACCAGTCTCTCGTCACCAGGAATAACGCATTTGATGAATGTTAGGTTCTCATTTTTGCGACTCCTACTCGTAATTTTTTGAAAAAACACTACTATGGACGAGTACCATGACTTCGCAAACTTCAATGAAGACTCCGTGGCACTCAAATACATGTGCTCGTGAAAATAAATAGTCCCAAAAACACTTCTAAAACATTTTTAACGATTCCGTCGCAGTGATTCCATTAAAAACTCGCCAGACACACTTTTTGCGGCGTAAATAATCAGATACCAAACACACTAATTGACCTATGGAGATCAAACTTCAAACTATCATAAAAAATCTGGGAAAAAAAGTTTATCGATACCCTTTGCACGCGCAGCTTGTTTGGACTGAACTGGTCAAATTTGATCAGATAATAACAACACCAAAGTTGTTTATCCCTTCGATATATGTATGTACATATACATATATGTTATATATCTAATATGACAGCGTGAACATCTCAAAAAATCTGCAAAGAGTCTTGGCATTCGTTTTAATAATAAGTGAGCAACTAGACGGACGAATATGTCTTAATCGACTCGGCACACATATCATATAGATATATTATTTACAGGGTCTCCGACGTTTCCTTCTGGGAGTAACAAATTTCATTGCAAACTTAATACCCTCAGTTCAGGGTATAAATAGAGACGGTACTCTTATCTGACAAATAAATATTTTTATACTTAAATATTTGAAAAAACAAGAAAAAACGTTAACTTCGGTTGCACCGAAGCTAAATACCCTTCACAGGTGCAATTCTGTTAGTAACTATGTGTTCAGTTTGTATGGAAGCTATATGCTATAGTAATCCGTTCTAAACAAGTATTTTAGAGATTACATTGTTGCCTTAAAAAATAACATATACCAAATTTCGTGAATATATCTTGTCAAATGTGAAAGTTGTCCATACAAGAACTTGATTCCGATCGTTCAGTTTGTATGGCAGCTATATGCTATAGTTGACCGATCTGAAAAATTTCTGCGGAGATTATATTGTTGCCTTAGAAAATAATATATACCAAATTTCGTGAACATATCTTGTCAAACGTGAAAGTTTTCCATACAAGCATTTGATTCCGATCGCTCAGTTTGTATGGCAGCTATATGCTATAGTTAACCGATCTGAACAATTTCTTCGGAGATTACATTGTTGCCTTTGAAAATAACATATACCAAATTTCGTGAATATATCTTGTTAAATGTGAAAGTTTTCCATACAAGCATTTGATTCCGATCGCTCAGTTTGTATGGCAGCTATATGTTATAGTGGCCCGATATCGGCCGTTCCGACAAATGAGCAGCTTCTTGAAGAGGAAATGACGTTTGCAAAATTTCAAAAAGATATCTTAAAAACTGAGAGACTAGTTCGTATATATACAGACAGACGGACAGACAGACAGACGGACATGGCTAAATCGACTCAGCTCGACATACTGATCATTTATATATATACTTTATTGGGCCTCCGACGATTCCTTCTGGGTGTTACAAACTTCGTGACAAACTTAATATACCCTGTTCAGGGTATAATAAAGGTAATGTACTTTCTTTCATCCTGTTTATACATATCTTATATGTATGTATATCTCCTTAAACCACTTGCTCATGAACTCTTTCACTATTAGGTACATATACATACGTTTGTGTTTAATTGTGAGCGATATACATAAGTCCTCAATGCACAAATCTTATCATACATACACTTTTATACATACATATATACTGAATCGTGTACGCACATAAGGGCATCTAAATCAAGTGCTTTTTTGCTGCGAATTCTGGTTAAATAAAGAAAGTAAAGGAGCTCATTAATTTGAACGAAAAAATACTTATTTATGGCAAAGAGAAAATATGTGTGATTGTGGGGGACGACGGCCTAGTGCAATAGGTCAAGGGTACTTAGCCAGTCCGAGAAATACTATACATCGTGTGGATCAATACACGATACACGTGTAAATAATCAGTTTTTTCTTAAAGAAAGTTCAATATCATTGTAGATGGTAAGGCTGAGATCTTGCACACATGCGTTTCTACGAGTATTACAAAAACAATAAATAGGTACACAAAACTGCAGAAATAAATAGTTGCGAGCTATTATTCTACATAGACAAAATAAAAATAAAAATCCAAATCAAAATAGCCAATTCTGTTACTCTTAGTACTTACTGTGGCACCCCTGATTGCATACGTCTACAAAAGCCAATCTACCTATAAGCGCAACGAATCATGGTTCCTGCAGGGTATTTATTAATAATTTTCCGGTTATTATTAATCGACTTAAACTTATATAACTGAGCATATTTTTTATTGAATATTTATTGTGAGTATTTATGCAACTATTGACGATCGACTTTGAATCGAAGCCGCTTTGTCACTAGACTAGAAAAATGACTCACGAATCATAGTTTGGCTTCATGCATAATACTCGATGTTTAAATATGTATATGTACATTATTTTTCCATCTATACAAAATGCTTTATTGTATCAGCTACATTCCCTAACATTAAATAAATACAAATACATATGTATTTATATTTGTATATTTGCACGGATCTGAAATAAAATCAAACTTTTGTAAGATTTTCAAAATTTGCATTGCACGTTTACGCCCTGTTATTATATTATCAGCCTATACTACATACATAAGTATAATATATACCAATATTAGATTGTATTTGCATGCATGCGATTTCATTTTTTCCAAATGTATTTTCCCCGCTTGCGAAACAATTACTTTTTAACCGCTTGAATAATCATTACAGCGTTGACAAACCCTGCACTATGTTTACTTTGTGTCATGCAGCACAGAACAACTCAAAGTTAACTTAGGCGCTTACATATGTATGTATGTATGCTCCTGCATACGTTTATAGTAAGCTTAACTCTTATAACTTAACCGAGTAGAACATGGTTGCAGGGAAGCTTCATATTAATATACTGTTTGGATCAAGAATTTCCTGAATGTAATTAACCTATTGTAGATTCGTATATGATTTTTTGTTTGAGTTAAAAATACTGTACATATGTATTTACGCATTGTCTTCATATAAGAGACTATAATTGGAATATCTAAAGGCGTAAAATAATATTTGAAAATAAATTTAAAATTTTTTTTTTTTATATACATTTTTTTAAGCCAAAGACAGTGGTTTTTGTGTAAAAACATGTTTTTTTTTAAATTACTGAAGTATGGTAATATGGACCGGTATAAATACATACATATATAATCATTTCGCAGAACATCTAGACGTGAAAAAAAGGATTTGAGGAAAAAGCCATTTGACTAACCAATTGGGGTCCATACTAGTTGAAAATTGTAACTAGTTATACATATATTTACTTACATATACATATATGCACATACAACTAATAAATCAATATACATTTACTTGTAATTGGGCTGTTTGCTAAACTAGATTTTGTGCCCACGAAAAGCTGTTAAGTTTTATAGAGAGATTTTCTAGTCAGTAAATGCTTTAACATCGCAGTTAGATCACTTCTATAAAACAGTTTCATTTTAGCTTATGTTGCCGTATTTTAAGCATCGAACTTGGATGTGTCGTATATGGCCACACACCATACTCAGTTCCCTGTATTTCGCACAAGCCTTTGTTACCTACACCTTTAATTACATATTTGCGCCTAAATAAAAGCTTTCTTCACAGACTTCAAATATGTTAACAGAAAATACATAAAGTAAATAAATTTCGACTCAATCGTTTCACTCATGCCGCGCTCATAGCGTTTTACCGCTCAAAGGCATTTGCTCTTTCTCGTTCACTATTCCGTTTGTACTTCAATTAATGTTGTTTTTGCCTAGATTTCCGTACAATCATACGATATCAGCTGGGCTGACGTTTCACTTCAGTGCGCAAAATCACGGTACCCCCTGCGAATGACGGCACAAAATGCGACAAACAATAAAAGTGGGTATAAAGCGTTTAGATGATTTGCATTTACAATTTATGAGTACATACATACATATGTAGGTATGTACAATTTATGTATTATATGTAAATATATAAAATATGGGTGCATATGTATCTAGATATACCGGTAGATATATACTATTAAATAGTTGTAGAAGAAAGTTAAGAGCTAGTTAATTATTTACTCATAATACCGACGTTGAGCCGAAGAAATAAATGAGCATCATAAAGAAAGTTAACATATGTGCATTAAAAGAGGTCCTTATAACCTTATTCATATTCCTTTTCCATTTCCTATTATTCTTCAACTCACTTATCCTGACCTAGGCTATACTCCCGCCGCGTCAACTTAGACCAGCTGAGCCTATGCATTTATTCTTCTTCGTAGGCAAAATCACGGATGTTAATCCATATGCACGATCGAATCAATTTGAAAAGTGAATTTAACATTGTGTGATTAATCTGTCTTTGGTCTTTGGGATTTCCCATTCAAAGTTTACAGTTCACCACAATTTCACTCGTTTTGTTTTTGCATACATACCATGTACTATTATGGTATGAATGGTATCCGTATACAGTAGGTGGGTTGGAGGAGGCAGTGTTCATCGGGGCTCTGCGGCCAGCTGTTGACACTGGCACCACTGGCACAGTTTCGATACCGCTCCGTTGCACTCCTCTAAGTGCCAATGAATTCCGCCAGATAGTTCCCGTGGTCACCGCTATCCATGAAGGGAGCATAGCGTGAATAGCAACCACAACTTCTTTCCCCACTTGCCACAAATACCGTCGCCGCCAGCATTGCTGCCGCAAACGAGGTAATGAATGAAGGAGGCGAAGGAATATGTGTAGTCGAAACGAGTGTTTCCCTTATTGTTTACATTTCCATTTCTCTGCACTTTCAAGCTTCTGCGCCAAACACATTGAGTCGCCGCCATGTGAGTGAAATCGTGTTGAGTCGAGGCGCTTTTCCAACTTTTCATTTTAGTCTCGATTTCGTTCTCGTTTGTGCCGTTTGCTGGTCGAAAAGTAACAGTAGATCCGTTTGGCGATTCGCATAAAAAAAACCAACAACAACAACAATTAACGAAAAATACCATTTTAACACAAATAACCTACTTGAAATTAAATATTTTTTTCGCGAAATGCGTTGACTCGGACTTTAAAGTAATGAAGCGCAGCACTTGTGCATAAAACATATGTATATACAAACATAAATTGGCCAAGTACGGCGTTCTGCGAATGTGTAATGTTTTCTCTGGTTTTTAGTAACGATTATTAAAAAGTGAACTTATTGGGGCTTAGAGGAGGGAGGTAGTTATATGTAATTGTTGTGCCACGAACGGTGAGAAATCAGTTTTAGTGTTCAATACATTAATGTATTTGTAAAATAGCAGCTGAATAAAATAGAATTCGCAGAAAACTTAATCACCACAATTACAAATTGGCGACAATCGTTCGCTGCATTACAATGTGCTACTAAAAATACAACAACGACTACGTCAGCAGTCTGCATCTTGTGGGCTGCCTCTTGGCTGCTCGGATGGGCCAGCTTGAGAGCTGTTGGCTTGTAGTGGCCGCCACCAGCGCTAGCGTATGCGGCTGATCTTGGCCGAGTGTTCCGCTTACAACCATCAAATCAGCACAGCACACCTATGCAAATTAATTTGTAATATGTACCATGCAAAAATATAGGAAGCACATATGAATGTATGTTTTTACGTGCTTAAGTGTACGCTGTCATTACCATGGCCCTCTGCCGGCCAACCCTCAGCGGTCCGCCCTTCAAACGGACGTCATCACAACTGAGTGCGCTCAAAACCGCTGCAAAGTGTTTGCAATGCACAAGTGACATATGTAAAAATAAATGGAAAGCATTTCTTTTGCAATTATTTATGGCTTGAGGATTGTCTTCTGTGTTCATACATATGTACATATGTACGGTATACGAGTACACGTGTATATTTGTGTGTGCACGCATAGTTTGCGTTTTTATTGAATTTTCATCGATTTTTATTAAAAGACTGAGTGTTGTGCGTGTGTCAATAATTATAAACACGAAGCGCGCGGCTCTTCATACGTACATATGTATGTGACGGAGGTTGTTCTTCTAGTTAATTAAACGCGTTAAATATCACAACAATGTAGCTTCTTAGTGACATAGAGAAAAACATGACTCATGCTTTTACCCTACCCGACAATGAGCGCATAATAGATTTGGCAGACAGTGTTCATGTTGTCCACCCTCTAAACATATTAACAAGCATTGCCTAGTAGTAACGCCAAGGAAAGGCCGCGAGCGTTTCTTTCGAATAATAAGTGTCGTTTTGTATGATTTCTAGTGTCACTCATACTTATGTACATACGGACAAAAACACTTGCAAAGCGTTCTTAACACTTTGCGTACCTCCATGCCTGCAAACATACATATATGTATATATAAATCTTAACTGAACTGAACTTTTTCACTTCATGGATACTATGCACATACATATGTATAAGCTACCGCCGAAACATGGTGTAGTTTATATATGTATGTACATTATTAAGTATGTCTCTATACTTCAATATTGTATTAAATATGTGGCGTGGCGACAGTTTTCTTGCCTACAATTAAGTTTACATTTGCGCGTAATCGCACTTATGTAATTTTTTTTATTTGTTTCCAGTCTGAAATCGCATAAAACTGCGAATCCATGAATGGCATTCGCATATATGCACACACATATGTACATATTTCCATACACCCGGTAGAGAAAACGTGTTGAGCCTCTCTTTGAATATTTGCACAGAATGTCATCATCGAACAGTCAGTCATGCTCATGAAGACTTGCTTGTATTCAAGAGTAAGGTGGTTTGTTAATTCTCCAACATATAGAAAATGTTGCGGTTCCAAAAAGAAGATAAACTATTCCTATTTCTTAAGCGGCGTTGGTACCGTTATAAAGAAATAGTAAAAACTATAAGCATTACACCCTTATCCACTAAACCGAAAGTCGTTTAAATTTTATGCCGCCACCAAATAGCAGATGTATCTTTGGAAAGAATTTGGTTTAAATTTGAATTAAACAAGTAAGAAAGGGGTAAGATCGAATGCAACCGAACATTTTATACTCTTGCAACTTGCACCAATCAAAGGAAAATATTTATCGTACCAAAAGTCAACTATAGGTACCTTGGTCTAAATATTCGGTACCTAGGGGCTTGAACAATTTTTATTGGATTTAAACAACTATTGGTCATAAGGTGGCACGTATTAAAGACACTATCGTACAAAGTTGTATTTCGTAATATGAATTGCTTCTTGATTTGTGTACTGGAAACTGAACGAATCAAGTGGAATTTAAAATTGTGCTTTATGGGAAATAGTCGTGGTTGTTTTCCATTTTCACACTGTGATATAAGAATGTTTGAAGAATGCCACGTACCAAATTTTGCCGAAATCGTTTGGTGGAGTCCCGGGATATTGGATTTGACCAAAAATTGGGCAGTGCCACCCCCATCGTCCAATTTTCACAGCGGCTCCTATAAAGTTCTCTCATACCATCTCGGTGGTTATTGATTTATCGCGCTTTTAGTAGTTTTTACCGTTATATGAGGAGTGAGCGGGGTTATCCTCCGATTTCATCCATTTTCACACTATCACACTGTCAGTAGTTCTTTAAGATTTGCACTCAGTAAATTTTTTTGTTGTAGCTTCAGTGGATAGTGAGACACATTAAACTTTTTAGAGAGCGGGGCTACGCCCAGTTTTTCAACGATTTCAACTTTTCTCGTCATCCTGATCATTTATAAATATATAACACTATATCTATCTCGCTTACGTACAAACGTTAGGTGAACAAAACTATAATACTCTGTAGCAACTGGTTGCAAGAGTATAAAAATCGAACCAAGGCGCTCGCGCATAGCTTCTTTGATATTGGAATTCTTTTAATCTGAAATAATAAACGAAATGTGTGAAGTTCTGTCTTAATTAAAATACTTAGCACGTTGAGGACGGCGCAGCTTTTAGAAGTAGTAATAGTTTTTTTTTAAACTCACAAATATTAATAAATATATTTAAAATCTTTTTTTGATACCAAATAGTTTTATTTCATTTAACAAAAAATAGTTCTGAATAAAAGCCAGCGGTACCCATGTCGACGTGTTAAATGTAGTTCAACCCAATAGTGGTTTTCGGAAGAGAACTCTTTATTTTTCGATTTTTATGCTTAGATGACATGTGTAAAATTTCGCTTAATTGCGTTTATTTCTCATTTATTGGAATTGTTCTGCGCGAAGTCGAAAATCTTATTAATTACATTTACATTCTTATATGTATACGTACTTACATAAATATACAGAAATACTATATTTTTATGTGGAGCAATTATTCAAAGAATCCAGTTGCAAAAAAATTTTTACAATTTACATTGACCTTACTTTCTAGGTCTTGTTTCAATTGTTTCAACAAAATCAAAAAATCCCACTCAAATACCGCCAAACTAAAAAGGCATAAATACATATACATACATATGTACATGTGTGAACGTTCATATTTGAGATTTTTTTGCCTTAAAAAGTTTTTCTTCATCTGCGATGGTATTAGAGGTAACATTTGCATTGCACTGAATGTTTTCTATAAACGTACGAGGGCCACTGCTTACATTTCAGCGTTAGGATTGACAAGTGCTGTTTTCCCTTCCATTGGAAGGCACTTTTTAGCACAAAGTTAAAAAAAATTTTGTAAAATTTCGAATGCATCTTATGGTGTTATGTAAAAGTTCGGAGTATAAGTACGCCATGTATGCATTAGATAATATTTCGTACGATTAAGGCGCACTTGATCATTGTCAAGAGACCTTTGCGTGGTGATTAATTTAGTAAAAAAACGTGTGCCTTTGTTGAAGACGAACAAAATTTAACCGACGCGGATTTATGTGCCATCGCCAAATTAAAGTGGAAATAAATTGGAAAGTCACTGAAAAGTAATTGAAAAAGCTACAGCAACCCACGTATACATATTTGTTTACAAGTGAAATATAATATAAATATGCGAACTGTTGTTAACACCTTGAACTGCACTACGCAAAGAAAATAACATTTAATGATAAAAACACATAAAATTAAATGAAGAACTATCAGCGTCGGATAAATATTAAAGATCACAATATGGCCAGTTGCCACTGAATGTTTGAACTTTTACTCTTTTTTTATATTGTTCATATTCATGCACACATACATACATACATATGCACATACCTGAAAAATGGCCATTAAGTGTTGATTACTCATACGCCCTGTTCAACAGATCGGCATGTTTTTGACCTGCAATTTTGTTGGCAATTAGCCAAATGAACATGGTTAGGCGAGAACATAAGTAATCAAATGAGTTAACAATAAATAATATTGTATGTTTGTTGAAGCAGTTTATGCTGATGGAAGTTCAACTTTGTAAGGGTGTTGACTGAGATAAGAAAGAAGGTTGGATTTTTTATGATTTTGTGTATGGAAAATATTTGATTTTTCTTGTGGAAGCTGTGGCATCTTAGGCCTGTGACATACATACATCAAGTAACAATACTGTAAGTTTTATGGCATTTGGGACGGTGACAGACAGATTTCCTTTCCTTTGGAGCTGTCAAAAAATTAAAATAAATAAAATGAGAACATAAATCTATGAATATGCCCACATTTCTCTGAGTAGTAGATGTGTACTTAATTCACCCGTCTACGGCAGTCTCTTGAAAGTTGAGTGAAGCTCATTGACATTATGAAAGAGTTGATCCTTAATAATTATGACTAAGATAAGGTATACATTTCTTCAAAACACGCTCTAATTACTTTACGGCTGGGCTAAAATTTTACTTTTATTGCAATTTACTTTCATAATCAAAAAAGGATGTTATGGAATAAATGTATCTAATGTGATTTTCAATTAATTTTACGAACGCATATTTAGTACCTTGTTCTATTTACACATACTCACATGCATATGTATGCAATTACCTTTGTAGATGCACAAGCACATTGTTAAGGTGATCGTTATTTTCCAAGTTACTTTTGTTTTTTTTTTTTTGCAAACGCCGACCGAAGTTTAAGTGTGTGTCCAACATTAACAGGATCCGTTTTTTAGACTCTTTACCATCATAATTATTTTTTTATGTATGGTATATAACTTTTTTTGTATGCTAAGCATTCAGCTATAAGGACAAATACATATATTTATATACATGCATACATACATCGTACACGCAACGTACACGCATCAAGTTCAAAATCTCCCAGACTTTTTAAATACCTGAGTGTCTTATACATAAGAATATTTTGTTCATGACAGAATTGTTTTGGGTTTTTGTGGCTTACCTCCGATCAACAGATTAGTTTGTTAGCACAATATTGCCAGGGTATAGAACTGAATTAGAAATGCGTTAAATAACTTGAATAGCAATCAATCAAAATGGGCCGGAATTCGACAAAATTGCAATGCCCCAAAGATACGTTTTCATTGTAATAGCCAAATGGGCAAATTTATAGACACTCGCACAATAAAACAATATTAAAATTTTACCATGCAATTACTGTGTTTACACATACTTACATATACATATGTAACTATATACATATGTATGAATAATACAAGCAATCGAGGCCAGTGAAAATAAATTTGGCTCCAGTTTGTAAAAACATATTCGCGAGGCAGGTGCTTGTTTTTTGGAGAAAAACTCGTACTTATACATGTTTATACAAAAAAATTAAAATACAGATTAATGCATGTTGTTGTTGTTCTTGTGAAAAATTATTGAGCTCCTTTTGAGTGCACAGACAATTAAAATGGAAGTGTAAATAGCATTAGTTAAGTGAAAAAGCAAAAGTGTCGTTAAAGTAGACATGGAATTGACAGTATATCGGCGCATGCAATCTTGATTATCAACTACTCTGCGTTGCCGAAGCGTTTATCACGACAGCCAATTAATAGCATTTACATCCCGCTCAATTACGTCACATATTCGCACATTTTACTGTACACATGCGTGGTATGTATATGAATGCATGGAAGTGAAGGGTAGAGTGAAATGCCAAGCGGAAATCGAAAGCGGCCGGATACGCTGGAATTAGAGGTGCTTGGTGGGCGCCAAACGGAGTCTTCCGACAATGAGGATTGCGGTGTCACAGCCCGTGTTCTACCAAGATCACACCACCACAATTACCAGCTGCAAACAGAACAGAAAGATCAGGCACCAAAATCACAATACTTCCACGCAGCCAAGTCTCATTACGTTTCCGACAGCGTCGAAAAGCCGTCCAGTACGTTTCAACAAACACCATATTCCCCATCACAGCCGGTTGAAAAACACCACAGAAAATGGTTTCATTTACGTCGCAAACCTCGTCCTGCGCCATCAGCAAAAGCAGCATGCGACGGCAACAACGAGCTTACTGCTCATACGAACACTGTTCCACCAAAATTAGTCGAGCCGAAAACAGCGGCTGTCGCCAACACAACCACTACAATGTGTACATCGCTGCCCACAAGTCAAACGATACCCGATGTTGCGGCGGTTCTCATGAGACGCAACTCAAAAAAACGACGAAGCCGCACACAGACCGACAGCCTTTATAGTTTAGCGACACTCGCTCAGTCGGGTGAAATATGTCAACAACAAAACTCCGAACCGAACGTACCCGACTCTGTAGCGAACACAACCATCGCACCTGAGCCCTGGTCAAAATCGAGAGAAAAAGCAGACACACAGGCAGACATGAAAACAGCCATTCTTTTGAATGAGAAAAACGACGCTTCACTCCCGACTAGTGCATATATAGATCAAGAACTTCGCGATCATATGTTGCTCACTTCTGAGCTAACGTCCGTGGAGGAAGGAGTGGACGGCGCCATGTCAGCACCAGTATCTGGTTTTCAGGTGCGGTTTTTGTCTATTTTGGGAAAATTACCGGGTTGGAAGCGAAGTGAGTGCGTGGGCCGGCGTTCTCGTACGACCGCCGCGACAAAAGTGTTGATGGCAAATGATGGATCGTTGGATGTCAACGATGAGGCTGAAAGTCTAAGCGATCATAAAAAACAAAAACTCAATGCCGGGTTTGAGCAGTTTTCGATGTCGCCGGTTGAAAACGGTGCTGGTAGCGATAAGGGTGTTCGAAGACTATCACAAATGCGACGTCGGCGCAGTTCATACTACTTCTCTGGTAAATGATGTTATATTAAAGTTATTACATGTTTAATACATAATTACATGTTCATACTGATCATGACCTAAGCACTTAGTCAGACTGGTGGTTTTTAAGTATTAAGTGGGGGTTTAGTATTCATTTCTTTAATTACAGGACCACACATAACCTTGGTTCCCTCTCGAAAATGAATACTTGGCTCTTTCTCTGAAATCTTATTTATTTTCGGGAATACAATGACGTTGAGTATTCGGTATTAAATTTATTTTTCAAAAAGTACTGCCGAATTATTCAATATCACTGTGGCATATTCAAACTCTACAAATTATTTTTCGAGATGGCCTCCCAAGTGGCTTTGAAAGAAAGAATCCGAAATGTCATTAGTTATATTTTACGCACAGTTGGTATTTTGAAAAAAAAACAAAAACAAAAATAAGTTATCATGAAATGGAATTTCTAATGGACTTTTTCTCCATTTATTGCAGAGAATGAACGCAGAATTCGAGCCAACGACCGAGAATTTAATGCACAATTCAAATACGCCGTAAGTATTTTTATATTCTCTCTGTTTGACAAATACCCATTTCATTTTGACACTTTATATGCAAACACAACCCATACTAAGAAGCTTAACTGGACTCAAGCGTATTCTGCAGAGGAATTTATGTGTATGTGCATATGTATGTATGTAAACATTTCGATTAATATTGAAAACCGATGACACAGATAGCGCAGATAAAAGAGAGATCAGCAAGAAAGCTTTGAAGAAGTTACAACCGAGGCAACTATGTACATATGTACATAGATTTACTCACATGCATAATATACAACACTTAACAACTCTAATTATACCAGCGCACGCCAATAACGCGGCAAAATTGGCATCATATTTTTATGAAATCGCCCGCAGTGGCCCACAAAAGTGCCAAATTAGTAGACCCCGCATGCTAATATCGAACAATTTCATTCTTCTTTAACCATATTTGCAATGGCATATTGACACTCAAGCGTTCATTCAATCATTTATTCTGACCGAGACTGAGCGAAGCGCAATTCGTAGCGTACACCACTCCGTGTATGTGTGTATAAGTGTACGCTGGCTTCCCATTGATCTTTGCGGCCGATGACGCTCAAGGGTAGTAATTTCTTGGACTGATTGGCGCTTTGGCATTGACATGGACATACGTACATTCATATACAATATATAAATGACACACGCACGGGCACACCTACAAATGTACGCAGTCACAGTCGGCAGACGACAGCAAATATTCACGCGAAAATGTATAGAATAAAAAATGGACAATTCAGTATACTCGTGTCTCGGTATGTGTACTATGTACCTCGTAAAATAGGGTGCAACTAGGGTGATATTATTTGCTGAACAACTCGATTTCATTCAAAAATATTTTGCATTGGTAAAGCGCAACTCTTCGGACGTTGCTAACAAAAGTTGAATTTTCCAGTTATCCGAACTATGCGAACTTGGTGGTATCGAAAAATACTTCTTATCGTAGACTACCCAAGAGCGTTAAAGCTGTTTTATTCAAAGTAATATTGAAAACATCGATTGGCAATGTAAGCATAAACCAATTTTAGTATACGGAAATTTCGAAATCGTTTCTTTGTGTGTCAAATTCATTCGTTGCGTTTTTAGTCAAATACATAATGTCGCTGACCTATGATCTATCTGGCCAATTGACAGACCCCATATGCAAATGATTCGGTCACCCAATAAAGTGATGTATCCGTATTTCCTTAGTCGCTATTTGAACTTCGTATCTGAACCATTGATATTGATAGAGATTAGACAGTTAAATTGCAACCTTTATTAACCAAAGATCTGAGCGAAATGCTACCAAAATATGTAAAATATTTTTGCTTGATGTAGTAGTTAACCTCACAACTTCGCCGACCAGACTGCTCTAACCCATCCTCTCTTTAGAAGCGCGACTTCACCAGATTTGATTGGCGTACCTTCATATGGACAGCTCCACAAATTACAAAATTAAATGCTTGAAATCATTATAAAATGAAAACTTAAAAACTGTTATTCAAATTATTTTATAAAAAATGTTTAACTAATTTGTTTAATAAATTGATTGATCTTCTCTTTTCTCTAGGATAATTTCATCAAAACATCTAAATATACACTGCTGACGTTTTTGCCATTCAATCTGCTCGAACAATTTCAACGTCTTGCCAATTTCTATTTCCTGTGTTTATTGGTGCTGCAGCTCATACCAGCGATATCGTCATTAACCCCCGTTACCACCGCCATACCGTTAATTGGCGTATTAACATTGACAGCCGTTAAAGATGCCTACGATGACATTGTAAGTAATTAAACAGTTATGAACTCTATATACTTATCTATATTCATACCTATCTCCGGATTATATTAACATTGTTATATGGTGTAATTGACTTCACTAAATTATAAGCCCATTTTTATTTCTCTTGATTAGAGTTGCACGATACTTGGGCTGGCAGTAATAGCGCACAATTAACCGCATTTGGGTTAAACAACACAACTCCTTACATCCCTTTTTTTTGATCAGTTTAAAAATTAATATTGCCATATAATACATAACACATCCGTTGGCTTTGGACATATTATTTTTTATTCCCTTTGCTTTAAAAAAGAAATAGATTTCAACATTTGTTTAATATTTAAAATCAAAAAAATTTACTTTCATTTCCCCTCGATGGATAATGTTGTGATAAAGAGATGATATTTAGGGACTACAGTAGAAGTGATTGAAGGTGTTAGGTTCTTGAAAATCGTATGTAAATCATTTGTACCCACCTTAAGACTCACCCTTATATATTTAGTCCACCTCTGAATTTAATTATACATGCAATTACCTTTATCTAACTAGCAATGCCACATTAATACCATCCAGATATGAATACTTTCTCTTTATTTACTGTTATTAACAGTATAAGTGAACTATAAACTTGTTACCCATAGTACATATGTTTCTTATATAAATGCTGAATGTGCGCCAATAAATAAAAATAAAAACATGAATTATTATCATTATTATAACCCATTATCTAAGTATTTACATTGTACTAGTTTCATTACAAATTCGGGAAATTGTTTGCCCTTAGTCGGTCTTTCAGTTGTTTACCATTTGAATTTTTTTTTTCATCGCTGGGACTATAGACCTTAATAAGAAGATAGGTTGTTTCTACATAGATCATCGGAAACCAACTCAATGTCCTTTGTGAATTGTCCGATTGAGCCAGCTTCACTCATCTCATGCAAAATATTATGAAGAACGAAATGAAAGATTTGTAACGGAACGGCACGTACGCTCGCCTCGTTCTAAAACGCAATTGTTATATATAAATATGTATTTAGCTAATATATAAGAATGTACATATGTACACATAAGTTATCAAAGCTCATAAATATTTACAATTTTATTAATTTTGTATTCTCTCATTGCAAATTCATTGTGTACGAACCTTGAACTTTATGACGCCTTCAATTGCACCTTGCAGCAACGCCATCTGTCGGATTCCCAGGTGAATAATAGAAGATCGAAAACGCTGAGGAACGGTCAATTAATCGATGCGAAATGGTCAGGAGTTCAGGTAAGACACTGAATTTGATAATATTCAAAAACAAAAGCAAAGAAATTGAATAAGAACAATAGAACACAATATAGCAACGGTTCTATAGGCTTTCGCCGTTTTTAAGGTCAATTCAGCAAACACTTGAGTATCTTTAAGTGGTTATACACAGTTAGAAGGCCGAAATAAGCAATTTTTTCGAGAGTTTTTTTCTGAGAAAACTTTTAAATGCGAAGTATATAACTGTACTTCAAGACTTAGTATAAGTAAAAATATTTATTCGGAAAGGAACTACTACAGCTGATCTCCGGGAGCTCCTCTCAAAAAAGGCGTTTTGCGGTGGCCTCTTTATCTCTGAACTGAATCCACTGGAAATAAAAAAAAACAGATTTCGTTAAAGTAATGTTTAAAATTGGTAATTAATTGGAGGAATAAGCAAAATAAATTTTTCATAAAATAAAATCGATTTTCGATCAAAATTTCAGACTTAAATTATTTATGAAAAAATATTAATCGGTGATAAAAGTTCTTCTCTTCTAAAAAATACATATATTTAAGAACCTCGAATTAAAATTTGATATTAATCGATTTGGCCATTTTCGAGTAATGTTGGTCACCGACTTTGAAGACACCATTTTGAGAAAAACGCGTTTAAAGTTTGGTCTTGTACTTCCAAGCACTCCGAAACGCCTTTTCAAATTTGTATTTAACTTCGAAAATATTCACCGGAACGATAAGATTTCTGTGTGTATTTTTAAATATACTTCAAGAAAATAAAATAAAATCTAAAAAATGAAATTCTAACTATATATAACCTCTTAAGTACATGCCATTATTATCTATATATGTATGTATGTTTCGGAAAAGGACTATATATTTGAGTGTACTCATCGACAGGTTGGCGATGTGATACGTCTGGAGAACAACCAATTCGTGGCAGCCGATATCCTCCTGCTGACAACGTCCGAACCGAATGGCTTGTGTTTCATCGAAACAGCCGAATTGGATGGCGAAACGAATTTAAAATGTAAGCAATGCTTGCCAGAGATCACTGAATTGGGTCAGCGGCATGATCTTCTGTGGAACTTTAATGGTGAAATCATCTGCGAGCGGCCAAATAACTTGCTGAACAAGTTCGAGGGCACACTCATATGGCGAAACCAGAGGTACGCGCTCGACAATGAGAAAATCCTACTTAGAGGCTGTGTACTACGCAATACGCAATGGTGCTACGGTGTTGTCATATTTGCGGGCAAGGACACAAAACTAATGCAGAACTCGGGCAAAACACAATTCAAAAGCACTGGCGTTGATAGACTGTTAAATTTTATAATAATCGGGGTGCGTCGAAATCCTTTTTTTAACAAATGTTTTCATTTATTCTTGTATGTTTTAAAAATATATTTTTTTTCATGTTTTAGATAGTACTTTTTCTACTTTCTATATGTGCGTTCTTCACGTTGGCCTGTGCCATTTGGGAAAGCTTTATTGGTCAGCATTTTCAGGTAAAAGGCTTGCTAATACATTAATAGCGAATGTACTAAAACTGGAATTAGCATTTCTAAGCTGAGATTTTTTTTAAATTTGTTTTCTTAAACGAATTTGCTTCATTTTGAGATATTTCACATATGTACATATTTTAATATTTTTTGCTGTTTGTATCCATAAGTTTCCGATGCATTTCTGTTTAATTTTACAGGTATACTTACCATGGGAGAACATCATACCAAAAAATGTTGCACAAGGCTCCACCGTTATTGGTCTGTTGGTTTTCTTTTCCTATGCAATCGTCTTAAATACAGTTGTGCCAATATCTCTCTACGTTTCAGTAGAGGTAAGCCAAAATTACTTTTATGCCCAAACATAGTACATAGTTATCACCACGTTCCTTTCCTCTCTGCGCAGGTTATACGTTTCGCGCAATCATTTCTCATCAATTGGGATGAAGAAATGTACTATGAACGCTCGAAAACTCATGCCAAAGCACGTACCACCACACTCAACGAGGAGTTGGGGCAAATACAATATATATTTTCGGATAAAACTGGCACACTAACACAAAATATAATGACATTCAACAAATGCAGTATTAACGGTCGCACCTACGGCGACGTGTTTGACCTTCGTACGGGTGAAGTTATCGAGGTCACAGACGTAAGTAATCACTGAACACCACTACTCCATTTGAGAAGAGAACGCGTCCGTAACAAAATGTGTATATAAGTTCTAACTAACCAGTTTGGGCTCTTCTCTCGACCCTGGCTTTTTCTGCTCTTAAACTACTTATTACACATATACAAACATACACTTCTCTACCTAAGAAGGAAAATTATAAGAATTAAAGTTATTTCTAAAACCAAATATCCTTCACACTAACGATTTTTTCTAACACTCATTATAATTGGCAGCCACAAAGGTTTGCATGCGGTTAAAAACAAAAATAGTAAAATATGTTTACAAATAAACCCAAATCCTTCTAATATCATTTTGGGAGTAATATAATTATATAAATAAAGGAATTCGAAAATATTACGAATAAGGCCTCGCTTGGCATCATTTTCAGTCAAGAAATTGCGCTTCAACTAATTCTATTCAAAAGACGACACAACTTCTTTAAATGCACATTTTTATGTAAATATCCTATCTGCACAAGTTTTAAGTTTAAGAAAAATCTAAGTTCGCATTTTGACTGTGAATAGAAAAGTAGTCGCCTTAGGCGATTTTGGCACAATACCGAGCGCTAACATACCCTCTCACACACGAGTTCCTCTCAAAGAATTTGAATTAGGGGCATCCTTCCAGTGCTTCCCACATCTTCACTCTCCTGCTATTCACATCAGCTGCCCCCCACATGTGATGTAGTTATCTTTTTGAAAACTGTTATGAAACTTTTGAATTTTGTTCTTAGTAAACGAAAATCCTTAAACCATATTCCTCGTTGTAGAAGCAAAAATATGTACAGAATTGCAACAGTAAATTGAGTGGCAACAATGCCAGCAACAAAAGCACACCGGCACCAACAATACTATTGCACAGCGCCGAAGTACATCCGAAGAGCACAATTATGGTCTCCAGTCCCGCGGAAGGTGGCACTGCTGATACCTCCATAGCACCACCAAGCTTAACAACAACACCCAAAGAAATCCCATTGCCCATCGCTACAACAACGACCACTCAAGCTGTGGTGAATCCGTTGGATGATGACGGCAAACCATCTCCAACGAACAACCAGCGACATGTCCAATATGACGAGAGTTCCATTGGCACGACAGTCTCGGAAGCGAATGCGCACCAGTCACCAACATGCGAAATACGAAGCCCGTTCTCCACGCTGTCCAATTCAGGCGATAAAGTAATGATATTCGGTGACTCTGCACCGCTGCATAGGGCACTGATTGTGTCTTACAACAACAGTAATACCACATGCTGTACACCCATAACCAATGCTTGCACCAGCACCAAGAAATCACCGTCGATCAACACAACACTACTGCCATTGACGATAGTGAATACACCAACAACATCTACACCAACATTATCACCAACATCAACAAGATCATCCTCATCATTGAGATTGTCATCGTCAACATCATCGCTTACACAAATAACAAGAACAATGCACTCAGATTCGCTTTCGCAAATAGCGGCCTTTTTAAACGAACCACCATCGCCCACCAGCACCTCATCAAGCACACGAAAAGCAAGCCTTAGAACAAATACGAAAAACATCGGCAAAACGAGTGTGCAATGTTCCACCTGCAACTGCCGCCAAGTTCTGAAACAGTCACGCTCACAAGGCAGCATGACATCCAAGTTAAAGTCGAACCTAAAATCGCAGTCTAAAACTAAGCTAAAGCAAAAATCTGGCAATTGTACAAAATGCACTCACCAAAACCACAATAAAAGCGTCCGCATCAACACCGACACGAACAGCAAGAGCAAGAGCAATTGCAATTGCAAAAACAGTAACAACACCACCACAACAAGCACCGACAATGTATTTAATCTTTACGCCACCAACTGGAGCTCGTCCCACCACCAACAAGTGCACGTATGCATGCGTTTTGTACTTGACTAAATGTATTATGTTCGCTCGAGCAGTCGGAGTCCTAGTCTCAGTGGCTTAAACTCGTCATGCACCTTAGAAACCCGTGTTTGCTTTGAGTTCTCAAATTCTTTTCAGTTTTCGAAAACCTGTCCTCAGCCTAACTGCTTTTATGTCGCTGAATTTTTGTTTCTTTATAATTTTGCACGATTCTTCTGAAATAGGTAGTTGCATAAGTATATGGCTAAGTTATTTAGTCTTCTAACTAATTAAATTGTCTAAGGATATGTATTTAACCAACTGCTAAACTGGCCCTTGCGCCAAAAAACGTTCAAAATGCTTCATCTAATTTCAAATCCAAAATCCAACAGCATGGCCCTGCTTTCGATCCACTGAGATGTATTACATCTTAATATATACATATACATATACCCATAATTAATAACCGTTTTGAAGCTCTTTCTTGTATTTATGGTACACCAAAGCGAATTGAAAATATAAAGTTATACAAGCACTCATAATTCCATCGGCAACAAATTAAACCAATATATGTATGTACATAATAAAAACACGGTCACGCTTAGTACATTTACATACATACATACATACTTGTATATCATAGACACATACATTCCTAATTGTAAATGCATACATTTCGACATGCTACTATTGTGACATTCACACTCATGATATAACCAAATAGCTTAACTCATATTTGTGACGTATTTTTCAAGGCTCTTGAACCGGTTGACTTTTCGGCGAATCCGGAATTCGAGTCAGACTTTCGTTGGTACGACAGGACACTGCTGGATGCAGTCCGTTCTGACGAGGAGCATTCGCAAAATTTTTTCCGCTTGCTCGCGCTTTGTCACACCGTGATGCCCGAGTATGTGGAGGGGCGGCTAGAATATCAGGCGCAAAGTCCCGACGAAGCAGCTCTGGTGTCGGCAGCGCGAAACTTCGGTTTCGTGTTCCGTTCACGAACGCCGAATAGTATAACCATAGAAGTGAAAGGGAACCGAGAGGTGAGCAGCTTATTATGGCCATGCGAATATAATAAATTTATTTATTTTTTTGCAGGAGTATGAGCTTCTGAATATTATAGACTTTAATAACGTCCGCAAGCGTATGTCGGTGATATTGAGACGAGGTGATGACATTATACTGTACTGCAAAGGTGCTGACAATGTGATTTATGATAGATTAAGTACTAGTCAAAATGATATTAAGGCGCGTACTCAGGATCATTTGAATGTAAGTTTCCGACTAAAATTCAGTTTCAACAAATACATTTGAGTTTTTCAATTGCTTGATCTATCAATTTGAGCTGAACCAATGTGAAGCCTATTATTCGTCAAGCAGCTTAATATCGTTTTTTATTTAATTCGAATAATGTTATTTACAGAAATTCGCTGGCGAAGGTTTACGAACGCTGGTACTCGCCGAAAGACGTCTTGACGAAACCTACTACATGGACTGGTCGCAGCGTCAACAAATAGCGGCAGTTTCCCTAGATGCGCGCGAAGAGAAGCTAAACGCCATGTACGAGGAGATCGAAAGCGACTTGATACTTGTCGGTGTGACGGCGATCGAAGACAAATTGCAGGATGGTGTACCTCAAACGATAGCCAACCTACAAATGGCCGGTATAAAAATTTGGGTACTGACCGGTGACAAACAAGGTGCTTAGACGTACATAAGTGGAAACTATAACACAGCAAATTTATTTCCAAACCTTTATTTAGAAACGGCAATAAATATTGGCTACTCCTGTCAATTATTAACCGATGAATTAGCCGATGTCTTCATCGTGGACGGCAGTTCACTGGAGGAAGTCAACAAACAATTGCGCCAATTCCGTGAATCGGTGCGAATTCTCAATCGATTTAGACCAACGCGTAAGCACTGATGAGAAGCACGCTCAATGAAGTTATACTAATTTGAATCAATCTTTCTTTCTATAATCTTCGCTTATCTGCTTGCAGCGCTGGAGCCGACAGTTAACTTGAATCTGAATTTAAATGGTGCCGATCGGAACTCAACTGTGATGTATGGCACTGGGTTGCGTACACGGACCTCGCCGCCGCCAGCGCCAGCGATATCGGTGGTTACCTTTAGGTGGGATGATGACAAAATTAAGCATAATAAGGGCGAACCGGACAGGTAGAGGGAACTCCAAAACAAACGCCACACATTTACACCTACCTACAAAACACTATCTATTTCTCTGCTACCCCTCTACGTTTTTCGTTTAATTTATTTTATTTTTTCTCAACGAAACCGAAAGTTCGATGATTTTAACTATTCTTCTAGTTATCATTTAAATTTAAATATCCTACTGAAATGCTTGAGATTGACATGAAAAACTACAATTTTCTAAATTTCGAGCTTCAACTTCACAAAATTATGCATATACGTAAATAATTGGTGTTATTTCGTAGATATATATCGTACAAGTAGTATATGGTCACGAGGCAATGTTTTATTTTTGGTTATTCACTTGAATTAATAATTACGTTAACCTCAGTAAATAAAAATGGAAAATTTTAGCTGAATATATGTAGCTCCAAAAAGGTAGCCCCACAATTGTATCCACATTTTTAACAGTTGTTTTTAATGTACATTTCGATATGTTTACACCTTCCCTTTGGCAATTTTACCATTCACAAAGGGCCAATGCTTATCGAAAGTTTCTTCATCCGGTTTTATATGGTCTATACACCATCACTAGAATCTGTATTTCTAAGCCATTCAATACAGTTTTCAGTACATTTTAATACTCGCACGTTTGTATTATTGGCAAATGTTGGCACCGGGCTTATGAGTAATATTTCCAAGTAATTTAGTATAGCAGATTGTATGCTTATTATTAAAATAGCCAGAATAAGGACATACATACTTTTACTTTATCTATATCTAATTGTTTCCATAAGCGTCTGCCTCTGTGATGAGGCGTCTTGGACCGATCCATTGAGATTTCATACAAATTTTGATTTACCTCTGTTGAAATTATTCCCACTTTCCCGACCATTTACTAAACTAAATTCGATATAGTTGGTGTTGAATCTTGCAACCCATCAAGGTAGAGTCCCACACGCAGCGCACTAGTATACAGCTGATCTTGTTTCAGTTATCAAAGTCTTACAATATTTGTCGCCAAATCAACAATTGTCAGTTTTAGATAAATGAAAAGAGAATTTAAGGTTGAGGATATACATTTTGTAGCGTATGTATGTAAATCTTTAATTTTTAATTTCCACCAAATTAATTAATGCTAAGAACACAAACTCTTTACATACTTATACATTGATTCCAAAGAAATCTGCAACTTAAAGATATTGCAATCGATGATTCGATTTCATTGTACAAGGATGATCCCCTCTATTGGTACTTGTTTCGCCCGGAAAGTAAATACTTGTTCCTTCATACAAATTTTTTAACACATTTAATAATTATATTTAATCACGCATTGTTGTTCGTTTCAATATTCGTTGTTAAAAACATTGCAAAACTTGCATTTCTATATAGTCTTATATTCATACTTATATACACATACATGCATACATACATAGAATAGTTTTTGAGTATTAATTGTCAGCTTCTTTTTGTGCATTTACCTCGCTTTTCATGCATCATTCAAGGCGTCATATTGTTGCTGTTGCTTTTGTTATTGTTGAAAGCTTAAATAATGTTTTTTTTAACTTTTACGTTGATTGTGTATGTATGTATGATTTTAACACATGTAAGTCTTATTTCTGAGAGCTATCAAACGCAAAATAGCGATATACATATGTATTTATTAAAAGCCTTTAGAAACTAGAAAATTTGTTGCGTTGCTTTTGTTAACTAAATGTTTCGTCCTGTTTATTAATCAATATCAATGATGTGTCAATCGCTCCTAATTTGCATCACCCAATACACACATACAGTCACTCAAAAAGTTGAACTTAAGAATCGAATTAAAGCGTCGCTTCATTGAGTCAATTCGCGACTTCTTCATAAACTTATGAGTGTGTGGTCAATTCGCTAATTGACTCAATTAGTGGCTGTCTGCAACATCCACTTACTCCCAACAAATATCGAAGGGGTAAATGTACTTATGTTGAAAACACTCACAGATACTTATGCCGGTATTCTGCTTGTCACGATTGTCTCATGTCTCTAATCGCCACAATCGTAGTTTAGTGACTCTGTTAGTCAGGTATTCTGGCAGATACAGTATACTACTATAAAGTACTAACAGAGTCACTAAACTACGATTGTGACAATTAGAGACATGAGACAATCGTGACAAGCAGAATACCGGCATTAGTGAGTTTAACAAAATTGAGCTGAAGTGTGAAAAGTGTCATTTGCCATTTTGTCGCTCACCCGCATGATCTATGTAAATACATATGTGCGCTCATACATTTCTCCCGCCTGCTCTCATGTTCTGTCTGCTGTCCTTGTACAAAGTATCATTTATGCGTTTATTTTAATTTTCTCTATGTGTACCTCTGAGGACATTCAATATTTGGCAAAATGTTAACGGTTAATATTATTAATCCACTGCAGCGCTGAATGCAATGAACTGTATGACAATATTGAGAAGGGTGAAGACGGTTCGAGCGGGTTACATCCGGATGAAATCATTGAGGAGAATACAGGATTCGCTATTGTTGTGAATGGACATTCGCTTGTCTACTGCCTCTCTCCGGAATTGGAATCAAAGTAAGTCCTTTCACTCGGTTTCCTTCGATAACACTTCTCATAATTTCTTTGCCGTTTCCATAAATATCATATTTCTTATTCTATTATCCCATACCATTCCACCGGTCAATTTATTTTCATTAATTAGTATTATTGAATTTTTCTCTATGGCACTTAATTCAGATTCCTGGATGTGGCTTCACAGTGCAAGGCCGTTATTTGCTGCCGCGTTACGCCTCTGCAAAAAGCCTTGGTGGTAGAATTGATTAAGCGCGCGAAGAATGCCGTAACACTGGCAATCGGCGATGGTGCCAATGACGTTTCAATGATAAAAGGTAATGCAACTGCTCCAGAATTTTCGGCTACCAAGTATCCAAGATACCATATGTTAATGTGTATAATTACAGCTGCTCACATAGGCGTTGGCATCTCCGGCCAAGAGGGCTTGCAAGCGGTACTGGCCAGCGACTATTCGATAGCGCAGTTCCGCTACTTGGAGCGTCTCCTGCTCGTCCATGGCCGTTGGTCATACTATCGCATGTGTAAATTCTTGCGGTATTTTTTCTATAAGAATTTTGCATTTACTTTGTGTCACTGCTGGTATTCGTTCTTTTGTGGCTTTAGCGCCCAGGTATTTACCCACATAAATAAATTAAAAAAAAAAAACAATATTCCTAATGATGGGTGTATTTTGAATATGCAGACGGTGTTCGACCCAATGTTCATATCAGTATACAATTTGTTCTATACCTCACTGCCGGTGCTAGCTTTGGGGGTATTCGAGCAAGATGTCTCCGACAAACACAGCATAGAATATCCAAAGTTATATACACCCGGACTGAAAAGTCAACTGTTTAACACGCGCGAATTCGTTTACAGTGTTCTTCATGGTGCCTTCAGTTCGCTCATATTATTCTTAATACCATACGGTAATAAACATTTTGGGATATAGTGATATACCATTTTCGAATCGTATTAAATAAATGTATATGCTGGACTTTCAGGCACTTATAAGGATGGAATCTCGCCAAATGGACTCATACTGAGCGATCACATGACTTTGGGCGCGGTTGTGGCCACCATTCTCATAATCGATAACACAGCACAGGTACATACATACTCCTATATACACGCCTCTATATATTCAAACAATTTTTCTTTGATACGAATAAGAATTAATGTATGCATATATATGCGTTAAATTCCTCAGATAGGCTTGTATACTTCATATTGGACGATATTTAATCACATCACCATCTGGGGCAGTTTGGTATGCTTTTTCGTCTTGGACTACTTTTATAATTATGTCTTCGGTGGCCCCTATGTAGGCTCACTGGCGATGGCCATGAAGGATTTGACCTTCTGGGCGACAATGGTAATAACCGTTATTGTGATAATGGCTCCTGTATTAGCCTATAAATTCTATCTAATCGATGTACACCCAAGTCTAGCTGATAAGGTAAGAAATTGCAGCAAATATTTGCTTAACTAGAAACTTGTATTTAACAATTATTCATTGTCTATCAGATACGACTGAAATGTCGAGTCAGCACACGCCAGTCACGGCAGAGTAACATGGTAATGCGAACACCTTCCGCGAGAAAGGCACGACGATCATTGCGCTCTGGTTACGCGTTTGCGCATCAGGTGAGTTCGATGATAGTTGTAGAAGATTTGCTGAAACATGTATCTCAAATAGTTTATGAGATGAGTTTATTAAATAAATGCATTCATGACGAGTACAAAATGGAGATAGTTTTTCGTTAACATTTTGGTTTATTGACTGCCAACAAAAATTGTGTTAAAATATACATTTGATCCGCTTGACGATTTTCAGGAAGGCTTTGGTCGACTTATTACCTCGGGCAAGATTATGCGAAAATTACCACAGGATTTCGCCTTTCCATTGGGCTTGGGCAGTAAAAAGTTGCAACCGCAAACGATGGATGGTAATGACGGAAGAAATAATCAAAACAATAATAATAGTACCCGAAGTAACAAAAATTCGTCGACAGGATACCTCAACGACACCGATGCCGAGAGCGCGGCTGGAGGTGGGAGTAGCAATGGCGCTCATAGCGACGAAAACGTAAGCCCTCGTGCACCTTGCCAAGACTTAGATACAATTAATCTTTAAGTTAATTATCGTATGTATGTATGTGTAGCGTAAAGAGAGTGAAAATTGAACGATTGGCAAGCATCGACAGTTCAATCCATATGACACCAAAAGAATAAACCAAAAAGCAAAATTAAATTGCACATTGCAAAGGAAAAAAGGAACTTGAATTATTATAATCAAGGCACAAGCGGAAAGTTTTAACATAATGCTGTAGCAATTAGTTCATAATTATTTAAGGACTCTACAATCAACTAGAAATCCCAAGAACGTTTATAGTCATAGAATTATGTTAACAATGTACGATCAGGTGATTGTGTTTAATTATCTACTATTTGTAAATATTTTGATAAACTAAACAAATAGTAAGAATAAATAACTGTATTATGAAATATGTAAGGCGGAAGATAAGAAATACAAAATTTATTAAATAAAAGCTTTAATCCTTAGTAAACAGCTTTATTGAGATCTGAATAAGTAATTCAATCATTTTATGCAGAAGTAATATTTTCATTCATTCACCTATTTTCATATGCATGTGCGTGCGTTATAAAGAAGTCCTTCAACATGGCTTAGTCCCAAGGTGAATGTACGAAATTCTTCTTATCTCTCAAAATATAAAATGAAATTTTTACAATTATATTAATGCATACAATATGTAATATGTGAACAAGAATCTCAAAAGCCAGAGGCTAGAGAAGAGTGGCCGCGATACTTATACAAACTCAAAGATACTGCATACTTAGAAGAATAGAAGAACTCACAAGCATACGCAAACTCATAAAAAGAAAAATGTATAAATTCACAAATTTTTAACAATTTCTTGAAAATAGATTTTCAACTATATGATATGAGCATAGACCTAAAATTGTGCTTTAGTATATACACTATTTACATACCTAATAACTTTATAAAACACATTTTCTATAATGCTTATTTAATAAGAGACGTCAATAAATAAGGCAAACATGTTTATACTTTTTTATTAATTTCATGCTGTAAAAGAACTTTGTAATATACATACATACATACTATATTCTCTATATACACTTACACGAAAGTATCAAAAATAAGAAGAGGTTTTATGTATGTGTATTTCTGGACACAAATATAATAATCCAACTAGTCTTTTTGCAAGGTATGATTTGTTCAATGGACCTAATCAATATAATGTCTGCTGTCGTCGTTCTCGATACATCCTTTGTATATGGCATCTGCTGACCACCATTTGGTCTGGTCCCATCCGAACAATAAACCTCCACAAAACTTCGAATAAAAAGAAACCCTTTTCGAAATAGTCTAGTTTTAGCAAATCTGTTAAGACATGTTCCAGAAAACATTATTATTTTCAATTGGATTTGTCGTTAATATTCCCGTGCATGTCAATTTATTTCAAAATTTTAAATAAGGAAAAGTATAATGTCAAATTGATTGGGATTTGCTCTAATTCTATGTATTATGTTGTTCAACGCTAAGATTGTGACGAAGAGAAGGAATATTGGTAAGAGAACGATGACGAAACCGAAATAAGAGTGAATTAGCTTTAACAGTTTTAAGGCATATTTTTCAATTAAAAATTTTGTAAATTTAACTTGAATAAAAAAAAAATTAAAAATAATTTTGTTTTTACGTTAGGTTACCAGTCTTAACGTTCTTATACATGCATATTCAATGACGAAGAGAAATCAAATTACAATAAGCAAAATAGCATTTCATAAACATTCAAATTAATTTTTGTATATTTTCTTACTTACAAAGTTAACATTGTTTCAGTATACATATGTATGTATGTGAGCATAACATAACTTGTTTTAGGCGGTGTTTCCTTTCAAATAATTTTTGTTATAAAACTGGATCTTTTGATTTTTCCAACACAATTGACTCCCTATTGCACATTTGCAATAAAAAGAACAACAAAAAATTCTTATTTTATATGTAAACTTCCCAGTATGGACACTGAAATTATTTTACATTACCAGTGCATATGTCCATTGTTAATACACAATTATAGCGCAAATCTGTAAGCAGTCTCTAGTCACTATTTGAGTCATTTTGAGGTAAAGTCTAAATTCGCGATAGTTGCTATTCAAAAAACAATCTCTAGTCTTTAGGCACAAAATATTGTTTCAAATTGAAAATCTCAAATTTAGAGACTTGTGACTGTATCACAGTACAGAATCGCTCGGTAAATTTAATATACAACAGAAATATAGATCAAATGAAATTGTTGGTTACCAATTTGATTTTTTGTACCAAAAAATGTAAATCGGTAGTGAAAATCTCTGTTGAAAATAGAGTCGTGCAGAAGGTTATCAAGTGTATATCAAAAGTTCACTTTTTAGACAATGTTTTTTAATTATTTTCTTTTTAAAAGTGTACAAAAATTAAGATCTGGGAGAAAATGTATTTTTCTTACCCATAATACAGAATAAAATATATGCATACATATATGTACATATATATTTAAATAAAGGGGTAGTACCGCTGAACGATATACATATGTAAAGCTAATTTCGCAATAGAATAAATCTAAAAATACATTATTTAAGACACAATTTTTTCTTTACAACAACACTGCAATATTTATTGAACTTTTAGTTAAACAAAATACTTACTTTTAAAATTGTATTTCTAAGTTAACTGCTTACGAAAAAGACGATCAATGTTTCATTGAAATAAGTATTACTAAACAAATAAAGTGGAAAGCATGTATCATTGAGAAATGAAATTATCCGTGGTGAGTTGTTACCTAAACATACAAAGCATTGTGATTAATTACAACTTTTTTTATATAAAACCAAAACATCTGACGAGAAATCTTAAATCTTGCCCGCTCGCTTTACTTAGCTCGTCAATGTACATTGACGTCCGATTCGTATACAAAAACTAGCAAGTGTACTTATGTCCGTATGTAAGGTAGTGCTTATAGTAGGTTTACTCATATATACTATATATAGTTACACACATTCAGCGTTAGATGCTTTTTAATTGGCAATTTATCCGTAGGTGTGGTACACAGCGTACTCTTAGCGTTGAGTGTTGTAGAGACGCATGCGCTCCGTTATCATTGTTGTACCTATTCAAAACGTATTTATAAGGCGCTAAATTTTTGAACATTGATGCTGAATATTGTTTTTAATAAAGAAAATTGTATTTTTACATATACTAAATTGTGTTTCTTTTTAACTTTTATATGTATTAATATAAGGAATAATAGTAATTAACAACAGATAAAACTAACAATTCACATATTCGAATTGTAATTAAAAAATATTATCATTATCAACCTATTGTAAACTTATTCAAAAAAGTTTCTTTGGCACGGTGCCACCTTCTAAGGCATCAATGAGTTTTCGTTTGAGGTTTGGTCTTTCCTCGACAGCCTGCTTGTTGCTCGAAGGCATAGGTAGTTTGTGCCCCATAGACGGTGCCGGTTTGTTGGAAAAGTATTTCATACATAATGCTTCCGTGCACGTGCAACGTTGTGCTGGATTAAGTGCCAATAATTTTTCCGCCAATACGATAAGATCATCAGGCGCAGCTGTGAAGATATGTTGTAAGGGAATTGCAGGAAACTGTTTGAATTGCATATAATCAGGTAATTTATTCAAATTCGGCCAAGTCTCCTCAGTAGGAGTGCCAAGGGCTTGGAAAATTTTCGTAAGCTGGTCAAGGTCTGAGTCGCCTGGCAAAAAAGGGACACGTAATAGCAATTCTGCAAGTATGCAGCCTACAGCCCAAATATCTATTCCCGTGCTATATTGGCGCGCGCCAAATAATAATTCGGGTGCCCTGTACCATCTTGTCACTACTTGATGTGTGTATATACGATTAGGTGAACCAAAAAATTTTGCCAGACCGAAATCACCAATTTTGAGTACACCGTCCGTATTAACCAATAAATTGTTTGGCTTCAAATCTCGATGCAGAATCCAGTTCATATGCAAATACTCTAAGCCTCGCAAAGTCATAATCATGTAAGCTTTTATATTTGCCTGTGTGAGTATAATTTTAGGGTCTTTAATGATAATTTCCAAATCGGTATCCATAAAGTCGAAAACTAATGATACATTTGATTTATGACCAAAAACGTCTACTAAACCAATAATATTCTCATGTTGCAGCTCATGTAGCAACTTAATTTCACGTAAAGCAGTGCGATTTATACCATCCTGAGCCTCTTCCCTGCTTCCTATTTTAATCTTTTTCACTGCGACAATCTGATCGGTGAGCACATCTCGCGCCTTATATACTGTGGCAAACTGAAAGGAGGCAATGAATTGTAGTAAACGTTACTAAACAACCTTGTGTATAGTGTGGTATATATTTAATATTTACCTGACCTTCGCCAAGAAATGCAATTTTCTCATAACGAGTTAGCTTTCCGTCCAACTGTTGCATTTATATTTTTTAAACTTTAGTAACAGATACAACAAATAAAAACTAGTGTTTAGCTATGATAGAAAGATAGTGGGTGATAGTATATTTTGTATTTAATCAACCGGCATGAAGACTGGTATTGACATAAATATTGCAATTATTTCCGTGCTTACCAGTTACACATTTATAATAATGCCAGTTTTAACTACAAGAGGGCGCTATACAAAGTAACGGACCATTTTCAAATTGAATTCTCAATTTTTTCGATAATTTCACCAAAACTGCTATGAAATTTGTTTTATAAATTTAAATAAATAATTGTCTAGATTTATTAAATAAAGTTAGGTCATTTACTTGAGAATGAGTAAAATTTTTGTTGCATAAAGGTATTGCCAACGAGATATAATACAACTGTCAACAAATGTCAAAAATTCCGACTTGGTAATTTGGCGGATGTGTGAAAATGAACGAATTTGGCAGCACTACATGAACATGTTCTTTTTCTGGCGAACGCCATTACTGTCTGGAACGAAGGCAAATTTTCTGAGCTTAAAAGTAAGAAATTTGTAATTAGAAATAGTTGAAATATCAATTAAAGAACTCAATATTTAATCAAAACTATTAAGCTATTGAAAGAGTGAAAATTAAATGCTTATGTGATGAATTGTGACATGTTTAAATGTGAGGTTAAAACACTTTGCGAAGCTACTGATTAAGTGTAACTTTTAACACAACTTCACACGTGTGCTTGTGATTTATTTCATGGTTTTACAAAATACATCCATCATATGTACAAGTGACCACAACTAATGAAATAAAAATATTAGAAAGTGATGAATAAGTCCACAACTAAAACCATACACGCTACTTTATAGGCATATATGGTATTCAATTGGACAATATAAATACATATTGGTTAACTATTCCTCTTAAGGATATCGGCTAAAAGATAAAATCCTTAATAAAGTAATACCAACAAAGATATAATTACATTCATATAGGCATTTCACCGTCCATAACTAAAACCATATAAACTTAAATCTTTGGTATATGCGGTATTCAATTGGACCATAAAAAACTTATGATTAACTATTCCTCTTAAGGATATCGCCTTAAAGATATATTCCTTAATAAAGTTAAAAACCAACAGTAAATCATATCTTTGCAGAATTCAAATCAAAATACGTTCTAAACGCTGTCTCTAAATAACTTTCAATGTTTTCAGAATGGCTGAAGTTGAAGAAAGTGTTGTTGAGAATTTCGACGAGCAACCGCCAATTGATACTGAGGGTGCTGAAACTCTCTTGGAAACAAATGTTGTGGCCACAACTGAATTGCCCGAAATCAAACTTTTCGGACGTTGGTCATGCGACGATGTCACCGTCAATGATATCTCTCTACAAGATTACATTTCCGTCAAAGAGAAATTCGCTCGCTACTTGCCACACTCTGCTGGTCGTTATGCAGCTAAGCGTTTCCGCAAGGCTCAATGCCCTATTGTCGAGCGTTTGACAAACTCACTTATGATGAAGGGTCGCAATAACGGTAAGAAATTGATGGCTTGCCGAATTGTCAAACACTCCTTCGAGATCATCCACCTGTTGACAGGAGAAAACCCACTACAGGTAATTATTTGTGCTAAATTTAAGAAATTATATAGAAAATTATGTCCCATGCTAAACTGTTATAGAGAAACTTGAACTTCTATGATCAGGTAGAATGAGGACGCATATTAAATAATATACTCCATATATTTAATATTTTTGGTAAAAAAAATATTAATTTGCTGGAGTGTTTAACATTGTTTTTATTGTGAATCTACATGTATTTGATAATGTTGATTACAAAATTTTTCAGATTCTCGTAAGCGCCATTATCAACTCAGGTCCCCGTGAAGATTCGACCCGTATTGGTCGTGCTGGTACCGTACGTCGTCAAGCCGTCGATGTGTCGCCTCTGCGTCGCGTCAATCAAGTAAGCCATTCATCGCTTTATTTTCCATGCCTACTACAATACCATGTAAAAGTTTTGCATCTCCTTTACAAGGCTATAACACTAGGCTAAATGAAAGACACATTTAAATACCCATAGCGTCAAAAAGTATTATCTGCTTTTGTCGCATGAACTAAATGAACATTGCAATCAATATAGTTTTTGTCCAGCTTATTACTCATTCTTTCATTGTATAAAGCTTGAGTTATGCTTCTGGACAAGAAAAAATGTAAAGCAGTTTTGATGAAGCAAATATATGTACATACATTTGATTCTAGACTGCTTTAGAACACACTCTACAGGAGTTAGTTTTTATACAAATATTCCATATAAATATTACTATATGTTTTCATTATTTGTTTTAGGCTATTTGGTTGTTGTGCACTGGTGCTCGTGAAGCTGCATTCAGAAACATCAAGACCATTGCTGAGTGCTTGGCTGATGAATTAATTAACGCTGCTAAGGTAATTGTCAAAGTATATTACTACGAAATGTTAAATAAATGTCAAATAAGATGCAGTAATTTAAAAGTGGTTGTATGAAATCTATTGTATAGTATCGCCTTATCATATGCAGATTTTCATCCATTTAATTTTTATTACCAAATATGTCCTCTCTAATGCAAAACAATGTATATAACCAAATTGTTCTGCCTCGCTTGTGGACAAGATAAATATTTCTATTATCCTAGCGTCTAACCTTATTAAATGGTTGGATGCTTGAGAAACATAGAAAAACAACTTTGTACTTTTGTTAACAAATTAGTCCTCTCTAATGTAAAATAATGATCTTATCAAATTGTTTTGCCTCGCTTGTGGACAATATCAAAATTTCTATTATCCTAGCGTCTAACTTTGACGAATGGTGTGATGCTCGAGAAACATAGAAAAACAATTTTGTACTTTTGTTAACAAATTAGTCCTCTCTAATGTAAAACAATGATCTTATCAAATTGTTTTGCCTCGCTTGTGGACAATATCAAAATTTCTATTATCCTAGCGTCTAACCTTAGATAAATGGTGTGATGCTCGAGAAACATAGAAAAACAATTTTGTTTTTGTACTTTTGTTAACAAATTAGTCCTCTCTAATGTAAAACAATGATCTTATCAAATTGTTTTGCCTCGCTTGTGGACAAAATTAATGAAAGGTTTTATTATCCTAGCTCTCTAAAGTAATCAAGGATTTTTATTGTGCTTGAGAAACGTAAAACCACATTGCAAAATTGCTCATATCTATTTGAATTCAAAGATTTAGGACACATGTAATATACCGATTAAACTAATATTTATATGTTATGTTTTGTATTTTCAGGGATCATCTAACTCCTATGCTATCAAGAAGAAGGACGAGTTGGAACGTGTTGCTAAGTCCAACCGATAAGCACTACAGTTGTACATTAATTTTTGTGTACATTTTTTACACTTACAAAATTACAAAGATGATTTATTGAAAAAATAAAGAAAACAATATACAGTTTAGCTCAATTAGTATTATTTTTTTAACTTTTAAAATTTTCTTAATTTAAATTTAGTTTCATGCTTACAGTTTTTCCCAGTTGTAAGGTCATTGAAAACGATAGATAGAAAGAATTTAATTGAGGTTTTTGCACAGCGACTTATGGTCTATTGTACCCTCTCCTATATCACATATTATCATAAAGGTCCAGCACTCTGGAAAATCTCAGAAGCTTCTTGTGAGCAATGGAGGTAATATTATCCTTGTCCACGTAGATGGGTCATTGAAAACGATTCAGTACGTAGTATTAGAAGTGCGGGTGTGTGTGCATTTGTACCATGCGAGTATTTTGTGGTGTGCAGGCATACAACAACCCTGTTTTTATTTAACCTACCTTACTGTATAGTTTTTGAAGTATTGGCAACACTAATTAATTTTGTGTAGCTGTCAAATTTTAAATTTTTTCCCCGCGAGCGTATTCGTGCAATAATAATTTAATATAAATGGAAATCTGAACATGTCCAATGACGGCGCAGTATCAATTGAAAAGGATAAAGATTCTTCTCAAATATCGCAATCGTAAGCAAAAAAAAACAAAAAAATTTTTTTCTATTGATAAACTTGTAATAGACAGAATTTACAGATTTCGGGACCAAAAACTAATTGAAAGATTTGTTCGATGCAGTCAACTGCTCAAAATTATTGAAGGCGCAACAGAACTATTTATAAAAAGATATCGTAATAGCAAGAAGCCGGAAGATGCATTAGGTGCTCTATTTGTACCGCTTCATTTCGAGTACATCCATTTTATTCACAATAATGCTAATGAATTGTTGCACCAGATAATCGAAGAACCATTACAATTTTTGAGCGCTGCTAAATATTGCGTTTATGGGATTGTTCGTGATCAAATTAAATTATCTGGAAACACAGTAGAGAGTAACGCACTTAAGTCTATTGACATTGACCAACTTCACATCCAACTGAGATTCATCGGATTACCACTCCAGGAAGATCTCCACTTTGCACACTACAAAAACTGTTGGCCGCCCGGGCTGTCATGGACAACTGGAATTTTGTCGGCAATATCGGAACCTCAGTGGGCAATGTCAGATTTTCTTGAATATTTAATTTTTTTTATATTCCCCAGGAATTTTAGATAATCTTTTGTATAACTTATAGCATTTATGTATATATAAATACTCCATAATACTCAAAACAGACATGGTCATACGCTTATCTGAAAATATATCTTTTACAGTTTACAGTCGACGTGGTTTTGTTCAACCGGTTGCAATCGTAATAAAATTAAATCGGACTCGATAGATGGTAATATTACATTACATGAAATCATTCCTTATATATTGAATTTTAATCCAAATAGCACCCATATGCAATAGCTGTGGTCAGCACATGAATGAATATGCAAAATTGCGTGTGACTGAGAAATATCATTTCCTCCGCTTACTTCCCACCTCTTGTATTGAAAACCCCAGAGTTGTGAATAAAATTTTCCGTGCACTAACTGTGCATTGCAAAGGTACTATAGAACGTTCATATATATGTATGTATATATGTAGCACTTTTAATATTATACCGTTATTTTTAATGTATTGATGAATAATTTAAACTTCTAAAGTGTTGCATACATATGTAAGTAGTTAAAAGCTTACTTTTTAAAATTTTCCAGAACATGTCCACGATTGCGAACTGCGTCTTGGAACTAGCTACTTCATAATTGGTTACTACGATTACACGCGTGCTGGTCAAATTTTTCAAGCATGGAGCGTAATCATACGTTAGAAAGCACTTTTGCGATGAGCCTGAGGAACATAACAGATAATGAATTAGACGCCCTATTGCATTTTGATAGTCCGCCACCGACTATTCAATTTTCCCAAAGCACTAATCAAGATGGAAAAGAGGGTAACGGAGGTACTGAAGAAGCTAATGAAACACTCAGCACTTTGCAGTTTAATCGTGAAGAGCTTCCTTCGCAAATGAGTTCACAAGTTGTCTACGTAAACTCTTTTCCAGATGATTTAGATTTTACCTTAAAGTTTACTCAACAAAGTTCAGGGCAACTTGATCCCGTTGTAATAAATTCGATGGAAGTTGAGAACATTGAAATAGATGACACTGAAATAACAACACCAGAAACTGAAAAGACGCCAACTAATAGAGCCATTGAAAGAAAAGAAGATTTAACGAGTAGAACTGTTCATGTTATAAAAGAGTCATCTATTGGTAACAGTACTGATGCAATGGGTTACATCGATGAAATTATCAAAAAGGAGCTCCTTGATCTTACGGCAATAGAAGACTTTTCCGATGATGATGGGTTTGCTGCTTTCATTGATGTGAACTTGAATGTTTCTACAGAGCTTGAACAGTCAAATTCTGGTGGCGCAAATTTAGAGCGTATGGTAAGGAAATAAACATAGCATATATACATACATAAATATATATACTACATATGTATACTGGAAATTGTGATATTTCAGTGCCAATCTCAAATGAATGCAGCAAAGAAAGAAAATATACTTGACAAACAAATATACACGTCATGCCCAGTAGAACTTCATATCCCAGCTTTACCCAGTACTATTTCTCCTGCTAAACAAAGCGAAGCCGTGGATTATACACTTAAAAGCGTTAATAAATGTAATCCACCAACAAAAAACGTCAAGAGCCTCTTGCCTCCAAAAGAGTTCAATGCTAGTGGAGTTACAGGTACAATAGACTATAGTTCTACCAGTGATTTGGGCATGGTACCCGCTTCTGTGAAACAATTATACGATCTGGTGCGGGCTCAGTATTCTGATTTTGCTTTCGTGTATGCATTAAGTGCGCAGCTTTGTCAAGATCGTGTACCAATGGATTGTTTCGTTAATTTAAAAATGGGTTTACTACTTAGCTTGGCGTCCATTAGTGTAGGTAATTTGCCGTGAGCTTAAAAAAGTACTAATTACATGGTTTCAGACAAATCCCGATCGTCCACCAATACCTATGATGGTGTTCGGCAGTGATACATACATAGCCAATTATTTACTTACAAACATTGCACAACTGTCGGAACGGTTTGTTGGCCCAGCTGATGTCGTAAAATCGCCCCTTTGTGGGAACTATCGCAATTGCAAATGGATTGTAGCAGATCCTATCTTGTTGGCAAGTGGAGGCGTATACTTCGCTGGCGATTGGTCACACCTGAAGATGACCCGGATGGATCAAGTTTTCAGAATCATCGAGTGTTCACGAGTTCCTGTTGATCATTCTTCGCAAATCTATCCTTTAGGGACCGCTATATGGGCACATTGGCGCTCATGCAAAGGCAATTCTAAAGATCAGCAAACATTTAACAAAGTGGTTAAGTAAGAACACGTTTCCTGATATGCCTCATATACTACATAAATTTTATCAAATAGAGATTGCTTATAATGCAGTGATAATAAGTCAAATTTTTAAATGTTACAAGAGAACAAAATCTTCATAATTCCACTTTAAAAATTCGTATATATTTATTTCGTCCTTATTGTAAAAAAAGAAGTATTGACCACAAACTTCGAATATTTCCAACATTAAGAAAGTTTGAATAAGTATTTGTAAATTTTAAAACAACTCATTTACTATTTTACTTAACCACATCGAATGAGTCTTACAGATGATTCACTTCTATTACCAAGAAATTCTTTTGAAATTAATTTACAGAATATTTGGTATTGCAATATGCATGGACGACGATGAAAAACATGAAGTGCTCGTAGACTATATATTAGAGCAATCGTCTGTGAAGATCTTCGAATCGACCGTAGACCACTTGTCAATTAGCAGCGAAGACATGCGTTGTTTTCTAAGGACAATTTCAAAACGCTCCGTAGATCTGACACCAGAAGCTTCGCAATTGTTACAACAATATTTTGTAACTTCACGTTTCGCGCGCCCCGGTAATTATTTACAATAATATGCTTATACTGGTTTACATATATTATAACAATTGTCAAAAACTTATATTTCCAAACAACAGAATGCCTGACTAAACAAGCCTATGTCGTATTGAAACAATTTGCCGAGTCTTTTGCAAAACTCTGCTTCCGCCACGAAGTGTTGGTATGTGATGTCGTTGCAGCTGTTTTTATGTGCGAACGTTTTTTACGAAGTATTTTCGGTGTGAATGAAAATTCTCCGCCGGCATTTGAGTCACATAATTTTGTGGGCTCTGTGGATGCGCACATGTTGAAATTTCAAGACTGGCTGAACGCCTACATCAAAAAATTTCAAGACAAATAATTTCATATTATAAACTATTCAGCGTTTAAGTTGAAACAATTTTTACATTTTATTTTAGAATCATACCTAAGTTGTAAAGATTACATATGTATGTGTGCGTTATATAATCCACATACATAAATATATGTACATTAATAAATACACTTTTGATATAGTTGTCAAAATTTTTACTCTACCAAGTTAGTGAAAAAATACTTGCCTTAATACAAAATTTAACTTATAAAACTATGATATACCATATAAATATGTATGTATACTTCAGTGGTGTATATGAAAACTGTATTCGAAAATAAAATTTCCCTCAAAAAGCAACGAAATTAGAAACACACTCATTGCAAATTATTGGAAAGGCACTGATATTTAGAAACATATGTATTTATATTTGATTAGTTTAATAGGATGATTTCAGTACTTTACTCAAATGTATCGAAACTCTGGAATAGTTGCCGTTTTTTGTATTGTTTCCAATTTGTTGCTTGTAAGTTTGAGCTATAGTTTCACTTATACAATACTTATAACTAGCTTAAACCTATTTAAAAGCTATGGTCATATATAGTTTTTAATTAATCGATTAATTGTTAAACTCCTATAGTTATACAAGGTATGTGTGAGCAGTAGGTCAATCTTCATTAGTAATTCGGGCAACTTCGCATATGGTACACAAGAGTTTCTTGGTATTAGCAAATCTTTCAACGTGATAATTTGCAAACGCAATTGAAGTTAATTATAATTTACGGCAGAAGTATATATTCTTAGTAGTCTAAATTCCCTTGAGCTCCAGTAATAATGGCGTCAATCCATATTCTTGCCGCAGCATCTGATGCTGCCTGCAGATGGTAGCTGCGCTTCTTAGTTTTAACGATTAATGTGCAATGTGGCCGTCCACTTTTCGAGACATTTAAATGGTCCAAATACACTTCGTCTATTGTCTGAAAAAAAAAGTAACAATTAATTATTCCTTAAAATACTGGCAAGGTATGGCAATAGAAAATTTAAGTAGAATGTCAAAAATTACAAAAATAAATGTTTTTTATATAAAATTTTCAACCAAATTCTAATATCCAATTTTAAATAGTGTCTGCCAATACCGCCACTATTTAGTTGCTTTATACATAAATCGAATAATCGAACGCACTCTATTATGACAACCAATCAGATGGAAGTGGATGACACCGACACCGAAGAATTCCAAGACATCGAAGAGTTCTCCGATGAGGCACCATCTTGCAGCAATACGCAGCCACAATCGAAGCGCTTTGTAGTAAAAAAGTTTCAGGCACAGGCGCTCTGGTCATGGGATGTGGCCGTGGACAATTGCGCCATTTGTCGCAACCAAATTATGGATCTGTGCATTGAGTGCCAGGCGAACCCGCTGTGCTCTAGCACCAAAGAGGAATGCACTGTGGCCTGGGGTGCCTGCAACCATGCCTTTCATTTCCACTGCATTTCGCGTTGGCTCAAGACCCGCCAGGTGTGTCCGCTGGACAACAAAGAGTGGGATTATCAGAAGTACGGACGTTAGCCCATAGCATTGGTTTGACTTGCTTATTTCGTAGTGTTTATATTACACATCTATATTTTGTTAGCTTATTTACAAACACACATTTGTATTCTACAATAATATCGAATTCGAGAGACCTATTCATATAAAAATATATTATATTCCGATTTTTTCAAAAACTTACCGAAAAGTAGGCACCTCCTCTGGGTTTCCGCTCCGTTTTATCCGCGTAATAGATGAAAGCGCTTCGCTGGCGATCAAGTACGAACCATCGACGAGCCCAGCCGTGGAAAGTAGCGCCCAATTTATGCAAATAACTGTAAATATTTATATTACGCAGCGATTTAATAAAAATCCATATAAACAAATCGGGTAAACTAACAGAAGAATAACGAAAATTTACGTTCACTTACCCCCGACAACTGAAGGCATCCACAAAGACATGCGGGCATAGCGTAATCTGGTGCCCAGCCGACTCTATGTGATGGCGCAAATTAAGATCCGGCGAAAAGATTGGCAGATAGCGTGTCAACGGACGTTGATGTTTGGGCAGAACACGTTTCCGATCGCCTTGTGCACTACCGCTGACGCTACCGCCTGACGTAGTCTCGTTGGAATTGACACTTGAACGCTTGTTGCCCGCCTCGGCGACGTCGCTGGATATACGCTCGGTAGAGTATACATTGTTTACTTTTGTGGCGGCATTCGGTGACGCAGTGGACAATTCAAAGTTGGACTTACACGCGCCTTTGTGGTCGCCTTCCAGCAAATTGCAACTCAACTCCGAACTGGCCTCTGATAGTGGCCGTGGACTGGATGGCGATTGACGTGGTTGTGTTTCTATAAATTCAGGCTGCGAGTGACGTTGCTGCAAAGTAAACAAAGTGTAAATTAATGTAAATTTATTCGAAACTAATTATAGCTTGTTATGGTTAAAAATAGAATGACACACGTATATATTTATGCATGTATGCATGCATGTACATACGGAGAGTGCATTAGAAATGTTAAATTGAAATTGGGAGAATCGTGAATTTGCTGACCAAGAGCCATGGGCGACGTGCCTATCCATTTGCTCTTCACACACTTTTCAGCGCACTATTAATACACCAAGTATTTACAATCACCTAGAAGGTGTTTATACTTTTGGCGGGTAGCCAACGTGTGTTATTTAAAAAATAGTTCGTTTTGAAAAGTGAAAAAAGTAGTTCTTATCAAAGCCTACTCTTTGACGAAATACAGAATGAAATTTGAAAAGCAAACTATTATGGTGTCACTTCTAGTTTACCACAGGTTGATTTCGGTACATGTATGTATATGTGTATATATTATCACTAACAACTTCAACCCGGCTCTTTTAGCATATATTTCTAAGCTTTTTAGTTGATTTGTATTTAATGTAATGAGGTTCAACTTTAAACACGTTCAATGGGCAACTTCCAACAAGATATTATTTAATAACAACAAAGCTAAATTATAAAATGAGTGCCTAATGTACATACATATGTATGCCTAATATGAACTGACTGAAAGAATTAAAAAAATATTTTTTTTAAACACTTTTCCAAGCCACACTAATATTTATGCATTTGCGTTCTAATACATTCATATATACTTAGTTGTCAACTTGATTTTACAAATTTTCTTATTGTTTTCTTACTCTACACTCACTTGATAGTACAACTCAGTTTTATAACGTTTATTTGAGTCTGCATGACGATGTTTCACATAATTCATCCAAACTGACATGATTAACCCTAGAATTTCTCTTTAATTTGTTGTTAATGTAGATTTTTTTTCTTGGCTTTAATTTTCTATTCGTGCTTGTACGCGAATTTTAATTCAATAAATTCACTTTTTTCGCAATTATGCGTGTTATAGGCATCCAAACAGTGTGAGAAGTTAGGAAATACTGAAATTTTTATATTCGTGCGATCATTTAGCCATTTAAACTGAGAATAATTTTCCCAGTGCAAATTCAAGTGTATTTAAGTTGTCCAGAGATGTGTAGGCCACATGCAGGAGATAGCAATTATTAAGTTTGCTTAGAAAAATCAACATCTTGTACTCTTTTGAGCATAGGTGAAATAAATTAAGAGCACCTTAATGGACTTGAAGGTTCATTAAGTTCAATATATTAGTGCAGGTTTAATGTTGTACATATATACATTTGTTGAGTAATTATATCACGATACTGGAACGATTTTACTTTTCACTGAAACTCAATTATATGTTCTTTCTCTTTGTTTTCAAAACCTTTTACCTTACTTTGTATGAGTACAGCAGATGTCAAGCGTTAGGAGAAAAAACTTTGGTGAATTTTTCCAACAAGGCAGACTTTTTCCTAAATAGATATATTGTTTAAAAATATTCTCCGATGAGTAAGAGCTAACGGACTATCTGAGAAATAGAAATTACGCGTATTTCTCGTAAAGCATATAAACACTATATCGACGGGCATATATGTATGTATGTACTTAGCGCTTTTCACAAATTCTCCAAGTTATTGAAGAATTTTCCGCTCTCAAAATTATGACTAATAAATAAATTAAATTAGGATGAGGGTGGGTCTACAAATATTCGAGTACTTTAAGAAATATGTACGTACGTACATACATATGTAAATAATAACGGACATTTGTTCGTTACCAGCCTTTGCACCGTCTATTTTTCATATTTTGCCGTTCCGATATGTTTATGTAAAATAGAAGAAAATGAGGTAATTCAAGATTAATACAATTTAAAACTAATTAACAGCTTTCGGTGTTAAAGTTAGGTATGATTCGAATGAAATTTTAAAATATTTATGTATTAATCACAAACAACTTGAACCAAACATTTTGGAACGGTATAATAATAAATAATAGAATAAATGATTTTAGACACTTTTCCACAATGTACGGACACACCTAAATATAGTGTGATTGTTAATTTATACTATAATTCATTGATGAATACATACATATAAGTATATACATGCATACATATGTATCTAATACTACTATCTCAGAAAGACAAATTAAATTTGTATTGATTTATAATTCACCATTCCGTGGCCAAAATTAAATGAAGCATAATGAAATAAAATTGAAATTCTCAGAATCTGTTTAACAACCGCCTGCGGAAGTAAATATTTACCCCTCGCGCTCAATTACGCTTGTTCCGTTTGCTAGCTATAAACAAATTGGCGCGTAATTTTGTGTTTTGGTGAATAACAATTCGCCAGCTTTTATATTTTTTTATAAGTTGTATTGGGATGAAAACAAACTCTGAATTTATGTTTGTATGTACATATATGATTACTTTTATACTACGTAGGTATGCAGGCATTCGATCATTAATATGGGGTAATGAGTTATACGTGGGATTGCCCCCGGTTAATATTTTATTTTGAATCAGCCTATGTGCCATATGAAGTATTTTTTGTTTACGCATTTGAAGTATAAACAAAAACACATTGTACCAACCGTTGAAACAATATAAAATTAAAGATTTCATAGAAGTGTTGATTAATCTTTAAGGTGAAATATTATCTGTAAATACTTTCGCATATAGTACGCAGATAAAAAGGAGTGACCAATTATGACGAACGTAATTTTGTACTAATTTTTATGACGGTGGTGAATGTATTATTAATTATTTAAAAATAGCAATACAATATAATTTCATGATTTTATTTGAGTGAAATACTTTAACTTTTGCATCAATGGCTTCTAAAAGCCTACAAGTAAAAGCCAAAAACTATAATAACACCAAACTAACGCCAAATCTTACCTGACTAGATCGATCCGCTTGTATTTTGTTCGCTCCCTCGTTAACGCCAATCCGTGGAGAAAGAGTTATTCCATTTCCGAATGTAGAGTTCTTCTTTTGTGACGAACTCACGCCCGCTTGCGTCTCTTTGGCGGAACATACGTTAGTTTCATCGCTTTCAGTACATTGGAGTTCTCGCATTTCAGCTTGATTTGAATTGCTCAGAGCATTGTTGCCGCTATTGCTGTTAAAATAATTCGGTATTAAAAAATCAAAATATGTGGAATGTATATATGTGAATATATGTATGTATGAGAATTTGTTTGTAACGGTAAATGGATAATCAAAATTAGTAATATCTCACCCGCAAATCAACCCGCAAAATTTATCCATTTAAAATTTTATTTTTAATATTTATCGATTTGTATGCTTCGAGAATCAAGTTAATAGGCAAGTGTAAATGCACCGTTTGTTATTTCCGTCGGCATTTAGCACTTGCAGAGAGTACTTCGTGATTAAAACCTAACAAGAGTGATACTAAAGTATAAAACATTTGTGCATACACCTCGCCACCCATATACGCATATACATAATTACATATGTATGTATGTATTAGCATATACACACTTACATATATATAATTCGGAATAAATCGTTTAACCATTGTTGTTTTTACCTATACAACCACAATAGACCAGTGTTATCATAAAAACGTTTAGTGATAAGAAAATTTTATCAAAATGCCTCAAGCTATGCGAAAACCAATGAAGACTTGCCAAGCGAAATTTAACAAACCACACACATACATATGTAAGTACAAACACATGAACTAAATGATCCATATATCAAAGTAATGCCCTTACACTAAATTATTTATTGAAATGCACGAGTAAGCCAACTATTCTACTTAGATTGGATACTTATTTACTTCAATTTTATTTGAGTTCCGTTTACCGCGTTTTCGCAAACCATACAAGTAACTGCATTTCAAAACAATTCAAATTCCAGCAACTTCCATTAATATGCACTGAATTCGATTTATATTCGTATAGGAATCTGACCTAAATTTGTGTTGTGCACCTCTAGTACATAATTGCAGTCGATAAACATATGAACTCATATACTTACATATGATGTGGTTATGTCAGACAGTATTCTCTCTCTGAGTATTATGAAATTAACTTTATTAGAAATGAACACTGATTTATTTCCCCCCTCATGAATTATTAAGCGCTTCACTGATCGGATCCAACTGTCACAAAGACAGCTCAGCTTGGTGTACGAGCAGTCGAACCTTTGTCATTGCATAAAGACACACACACTTCACTGTTACGTGTATCCGACTTTGTTGCTGAACCAATTGTAGGTCTGCTTTGATTGTACACATGTTTGTACATTTCACCACATTAAGTTTGTCTTATAACTAAATACACAGAACTGTGAGTAATAATTTGCACAAGAAGAAAAAATATCACCAGGAAATATGTATGTATATGGCAAAAAGTTGCAATTAATTTTTTCATACAACCGACACCTCCGATCCGGTTTCTACCCGCATCTTTGCATATTCCAGACCTACTTACATACATATTCGATTCCGAATATATTTCTATATTTGCTTGGCATTTATTGCTAATGTAAACATTGTGGACATACCAACGCTCAAGCACATGTATGGATGTATTCAAAGGCCTTATCACAAAAGCACACAGATCAAGATATGAGTATTTGTTGACATTTTTGGGATATTGAAGTGGGCGGGAAGAAGAGGGTGCAATGCTAACACATACGTTATAATTCAAAGTCCGTGAAATGTAATTTCAAAAAAAATTTAACAAAAACAATCATAGAATGCGACTACGGACGAGAAAAGGAAATTTACTTCCATTTCATTACAATCAAATTCGTTTAATAAGTTGACAATTTACAAATTTACGTTTCGGTATTATATACATATATATGAACTAAATTTTTTATAAAACAAGTAGTAATATGCACTGTGATGAACAGACATTTTTAAGAAACTTTTTCAGACTCCATAATTTTTTCAATGTGATTAAGGTTCACTAAACCGTGTCGACTCAATTTGTCACCTCAACTGTTCAAAAAATATTTGATACTACACAACTGTTTTTTTTAAATAAGGTTTCGAAAATATCATTTCATCAACGAAAAAATTTTATTATAAAGATTTTTCGTATAAAAGAGAAAAAAATTGTTTTATTGCAGCCAGTGACATGCGGTCGCGAACACTGGTCTCATTTAACTATCTCTCATGCGTATCTCAGCGTAGGTTAACAAGTGCAATAGTTGAGGAACATGCACACACATGAATGACCAACCAATTGAAGTTAATCAACATAACTCTATTTAATACGAAAAGGGCCAGTAAACCACTTTTACTGTTCACACCCTCACTATCATATATAATTTTAAATTACAACAGTCGCCCTCTAATTTTTGTGTTTGTGCGACTTTATTATAATGAGGCTTTATTTTTGCTTTTTCAGAATTTTAACTAAATAAGTCGGGGAAAATACTAATTCGATTTCAAGAGTATTTACAATAACACTCTCTATTTAGTGTACTCCCTTTGAGAGTGGTCCAACAGGGAAAAATAAAAACTAATTACATGCGATTAAAGAAACAATAGGGACTTACTCTCTTTCGCCATTGTTCAGTTGTAAAAGATATTGGGCGCGTGCTTCATCATGGCATTTCTTCTTCAAATCAATGATTTTCTGGCGTTCATGCTCGATAACGTGATGACCTTAAATAAAAAATAATTTTATTAAGAACCTGTAAACATATCATATTATGTTACACACCTTGCTGGGCCAGCAGCAACTGACGATTTCGTTCAATTTCCTTGATACTATCAAATATTCTGGTACTAGCACCTTTTGTTGAAATCGGTGCACTACTAGTCACTTTACATATGCGGTCAATATCATCCTGGGAAGGCACACGACGTTCCAGCGGATTTACTTCAAAATCATCGGTGCCCAAGGAAAGATTAAATTTTACCCGCTCATTGTGCTGATCGCAATTTGGCACGTCAAGTTTGCCATTCAATATAGAATCTACCTCAATTTCAGTACTCCTCCGCATATCGCTTATTGCATCATCAATGTCAACTACATAAAGTTGCTTACGTTTCGGTGTACTTGTGACTGGGGCTTGCGATGGCAGTTCGATTTTATTATTATAAAACATATTCTCATTTACGCTCTTTGACATTACATCCTCCGTGGTACGTTTTGGACAAAGCAATTCGGCGGAGCCAAAAAGCGATTGTGACATAACTCCCGTCGCCAGATTGTTCTGCAATATCGGTGAAGCGGAGGATGTCGTACTGATGTCTTCTTCGGATGAGTTAACCTTTAAATCACCAGTTATGTCGCAAATACTATTTTCTATAGCCTTTAGGTATTCCTGTTCTATTTTAAGCGAATTACATGCACTCACTAACTTTGATTTTAAAGTTTTTGCATGCACCGAAATATTTCCAAGGTCCTGTCTTTCCAGATATTGCAGTTCAATGCGCTTTTCTTTTATTTTCACAATCAAATTCGCTTCTTCGTTGTGGAGCTCCTCGCGGTAGGCGTGCCACTCAGATTCTTCTTCCAAATACTGGAACTCTAAATCTTCAAATGTCTTTCGGTCATTTTCCAGCGATTCACTTACATTGTGCAGTTCTTCTTTGAGGCAATCATTGCTCGGTTTCTGCTGTAACATCGACTTTAACCTATTTGCATAGACGTACATATGTATATATAGAATATGTAAGTTGAAAAATTATACTCACTTCTTCACTTGATCTTGCTTCATTTCAATTGATTGTTTCAATTTAGCCTGCTGATTCTCCTCCATTACTCGTGTGGCGTTTCGTTGTGCTTCAAAACGATGAATCTTGTTCTGCAAAAGCTCAAGCTGTGTTTCCAACTCGCCCACCGAGCCACCAACGGAATTCACTTCTGCATTCACCAGCGCTTTTTCCATATCCAACTGAAATTGTAGAAAAGAATAACAAATTCTTAAATTTTAAAATTATCGATGAATTAAAATAAGCACTCACTTCTCTTAGCTCCTCCGATTCCTGTTTTTGCAGTTCGGATATTTCATTCTTCAAGTCATGGATTCTCATCAAATGCTGTTTTCTTTTCAGCTTAAGCTGATCAATGCCTTCGCAGCCACTCAGAACCTGCTTGGATTTCAATGTTTCTTCAATATTATTTTGCACATTCGCAACTGATTTTTGTAAATCAAAAGTTTTAGCGGTGCCACTCTTACTGAAGTTCGCTAATGCGCTTTTGTAGAACATTCGTGGTGCAGGTGCTGGTTTCTTTTGTAGTTTGGGCGAGTTTTGCAGCGAATTCGATTCGGGTAAGTTCAACGTGAGATTGTTAACATTTTTATTCATACGTTTTGCTGGCGACTGTTCAGCGGAAAGCGATATGGATTTCACGGCGCTAGTCGGCTGGTACCGACTGCTCTCCTCGATGGCTTGCATTTCTAGTTTAAGTTTCTCTTCAAATGTCTTGATAAGTTGCTCATATTCACTCTGTTTTGAAGGCTTTGGTGCCACTGGGGGCGGCTTTGCGGCAATAGGCGTTTGACCATACACACTACTGAAGGAATGCTCCTTCTTCGGCGACATGCATGTCGTTCTAATTTTGGTGCGAGGACTTTGTGGCACATACTTGCCAATAACGACATTTTCATAGCCTGTCTTCGGTGAACTGGGACCTTGTGTTTGCCCACTAATTTCAATTCGGTTCTGAGTCACTAAACGAACATTCTCGTAACCAGAGGAGCTGGGAATGGAGGCTGAACCGTTATGTGCTTGGCTGCTGAGATTATTATTACTACCTGAGACAGATTGTTGAAGTTGCGAACCAGATAGGTCAAAGTAGAAGGGAGACTTTTTGTCACGTGGCAGTGAACCATTTGTTTTGATCCGGTTTTGAACTATAGGTGAGGAAGTAAGAGAAGCAGCACAACTCTGATTTTGTCGATCGGAATATTCAGTACATATTTTTAGCATATCCTCAAGGCATTCATTCTCTGAAGTACTAAGGTTCGAGAGGTTTCTACGCTGCATGCTTGGTGAACTCTCGTACTGCATACGATGCAGTGGCGACGAGTTTATAGAATTGCTATTAATTTCAGTATTGACTCCATTCATTGGATAAATCTGTAAACCACCATAGGTGCCGGGCTTCGGATAGCGATCGTAAGCAGGCACGTTGTGGTGATTCGCACTATTGGTGGTGCGCAATGGTGTCGTATTATTAACCTTTGCCAAAAACTCTCCACTTCCACACACACTGGTATTTTGTATGAAATTTGACGTGCTCGGAATGTTAACATAATTCCCCGTGCTGTTTTGGGCTCCTCCTCTTACACTATTGTTTAATTGATTATTGCGTACAGGACTTGCATTCTTGTCGTTGCGATGATTTTCAGCCAAATTTTTTGCAAAGTTTGCATATTTCTGACCCAAAACATCCTTGGCTGGCATATTCACCGTCACCAAGTCAGCGGCAAAAACCTTCGGGCAATGTAAGCCATTGATGTCAATCGGCGCTAGAGCAACGTTGTTGTATAGCGATTTATTGCTGCCTAGCATGCTTTTCGCGCTCTCTCTACCCATCGACATTGACATCTGTACATTCGACATGGGGCTAATATGTTCCTCGTAGAACGAGTCGATGGCTAACGATTGGCGCACATCTGCACTTCCATTGCTGGAGCTAAGGCTTTTCGTTGAATCACGTCGTGGCACTTGAGTGAAGTCTATTTGGGGCATTGAAATGCGTTCATTCGAACCCATTGTAGAGCGTATCAACTGAGCCTCGGCTGGATTATTGAACCGCAAATAATTTGAATTACCAATGGTGATCATTGCACCCTGCGTTAGGTTCGTTTCATGCGTGATCTTCGTGCCGTCGATCAGTATGCGGGAATCCTGTTCTGGTACTATGGTTACTTCGTTCTCCTCACTGCGATAGATTGTACAATGAATCGATCGGACCCCACTACCATTCAGAGATATACTGCAAGTGGAGGCCGAGCCAATAGTCATATCACCTGAAAGCGAATAAATAGTTATATACGTAGGTACTTGTTAGCACTAGATAGAGAGTTTTTAAAAAGTAAATAACAACGCAAATCGCATTTACAATAAATGTGCGAAAATCATTTACTCCTAAACTTATTTGAAAAGCGTCTTCGCCGAAACTTATTTGGCAAAATTATGAAGCTACCTTTGCAACAGCAGTACTAAAAGTGAGATCATAAATTCAAATGTTTCCATACAAACATAGGTGAGTTGTATACATATGTACATAAATACATATACATACAAGTATGTCGCACATTTCGTAAATTTCGAACACATCGTTTTAATTATGATCGTACCTATGTGAATGTGTATCTTGTATTTGCAAGCATATGTTTGCTAAATGTTTTTATATTCGTAAAAAGTCACAAAAAATCTAAAAAGCGTAAGCATAAAGCTTTTTGATTGTGACCCTTAGGAACCCGAACTTTTGATAAAGGCAAATTCATACTCAAAGAAATGTGTACATAACTACAAGTATGTGGTACAAATATACATATAAAGTATTGTATGTCACGTCCGATAAAGCTACGCTACTTTATACTTTTTAACTTCATAAATATAATGCATTATTCACGCTTTTTTCTTTGGAGTCCACTCAATGAAAACTTTTCATAAAAATCTATTAGAGTTAGGAAGGCCTTTTAAAACCCAAGGAACTACCTTGCAATTCGAATGAAATCTAATTTATATATGCATATATTAAGTCGACATGATAAACAAATCGTATCCACCTCTTCTACATATGTTGAGGTTTATGAGGCTTCTACTCCTATTTGAGGTTCACATAAAGACATCCGATGATTTGGAGGATGCACAAGTTCTAAAGCTTCTCCTTTGCAGTAATATATGTAGAGATTTACCATTGCATGCCGAAAGGTCTTAACGTATGTATATATCATATACATTATGTACATAGATGAAATCCACGAAACTATGGTTTCATGGTGTTGTTGTTGTAACGGGTGTTTCATGATATTTAGCTCTTATGAAGTTGTAATAGTTGAATTTTTAAAAGAATTAAGGAATTAGAATATACTGTGTTTTCCAATAGGGATGTTATGATTTCTATGTACCGTTTTTAATATGTCATGACCTGCATTTTTTATTGTATTCAGTAACTTTTACAATTTCATCATGGAAAGATTTACGCCATAACAACGTTTAAAAATTATACAATTTTATTATCAAAATAATCGTTCTCCAATTGCAACTTTTGGTGCGCTTTTCTCATTTATGATCGTATTAATCGTCCACCTGTGCTCCCTGTATGTCGAATTGTTGAAAATTTCTGACGTACATTTTTCTTACATAATGTTCAAGTACTAATAAGACAAAAAACCGCTCAAAGTAATGAAAATATTGCTGCCGTTTAAGCACATCTCGCTGAAGAATGCAATTTGTCGATTCTAAGACGTTATCAAAAATTGGGACTGTCTCAAACCTCAACCTGGTGGATTGAAAAAGGATTTGTGCTTGTAACTGGAAAACGATAACGATTTAAAAAAAAATCATCTTTTCCGATGAGGCTCACTTTCATCTGAGTGATGCAGTAAATAAACAAAACTGTCGTTTGTGGTTCGAAGAAAATTCATAAATTATTCATGAGCAATCATTACATTCACCTAAATTGACAGTTTGGTTTGGTTTTTGGTCTGGTGGAATCGACGTTTCGTACTTCTTTCGGAATAAAACTGGTGACACCGTTAGTGACAATGGAGAGCGATAGAAATCTATGATAACCAACTGTTTATAGCCGCAATTGGAAGAAGTTGATCTAGGCAACATTTGGTTGCAACAAAACGGGGCTATGTGCTACACAGCATGTGCAACAACCGAATTATTGCGAGAAAAGTTTGGAGATTCGATTATTTCAAAAAATTGTTATATTGAATGGTCTGCAAGAAGTTGTGATTTGACACCATTCGACTACTTCTTGTGAGGTTATTTGAAGTCATTCGTCTTTAGCAATAAACCAGACTCTTTTCAAGCTTTAGAAGTCAATATTAAAAGAAAAAGTACTCACAAATTTTGTTCATGGAATTCGTTCCTGCAAAAGAAGTCGTGGAGGAACATTTGAATTTCCTTAACAACTTGTGTGTCTTTTTTTTAAGAATACTCTTATTGAAAACCCCGTATAAACATATTGTATATGAATTGAAAATATTTCATGTTTACTATTCGATTTAGCACATACTGTTTTCCCTAGAATAGCGTAATAGTAGCCTGAATTAAGCAAAGGTTTAAGGTTCTCAGCTTGTTAGTTTTTACAGAGAATCTTTTTCCTGCCAGAAAGGAGAGGAAAATTTCGATTTTTTTCTATGAGTTCCACTTAAACGTTATCTTTAGGCACTCCGAATTAATTCCACTGAAATTAATTTACTAATCTATTAAGCGTTATCAATGACATAAACTCATTTGAGTTCCAGTAATTGAAGGTATGTATATTCATTGAAAATTATCTATGTAAATGCTTCGAACCGGCGTAAATATATCCGTGTATATGTATATGTGTGTACATGCATACAAATACAGTAATAAATATGAGTTATCTATACCAGTTTTTGCTTTTAAAAAGCTTTACCGTTTTTCTAATATTTTATATATTGAAGCACATTGTATATGTACATATTGTATGTATGTATATCCGCATTTATGTATGCATGTATGTTTCAATTATCTTGTGTTAAGCTTATAGAATATCAACAGGTTTTAATTGATTTAATGTTCTGATTTTGAGACTAAAGAATTGTTAAGCTCCTTCGAGATATGGAGTTGAATAGCAGTTCAAAATTGATGTAATATGTGATGTTATTTTGTTACCTATGGGTATGTAATGTATAGTAACAGCTGTGCTCAAACGTCCACCTCCCAAACTGACCAAATGCGGATCATTGGCAGCAACTCGCAGTGTAGGATCCTTTTTCGTTAACGACATCTAAAAAATAAAGAATAAATGAAAATTGGTGCATTGCAAATAAAAAAAAAATTTAAAAAAAATTAAAAAATAAATCCAATTTTATTTTGTATATACTTTTTTTATTTTTTAAATTTTTAATTATTTCGGCTTAACGAAGTTTGTCAAGCAAATATTTTTGTGCCAGCCGATATTGAGGCTGTTATTTCTCGAGATAATGATCAAACAGTAACTGTCAATGGTATACGGAAAACTGATTCAACCAAAGGTGCTCTAAATTATAAAATATCAATCAAGTAATGTTACTATGCTTATTGGAATGCAAAGAACTTGGAAATGGAGAAAAAATCGATTGCATACTGTTGTACAGTGAACGAAAAATAAGAGATTAAAAAAAATATTATTTGTATTTTTTTAAGCAACTAAAAGAACTTTTCTAATTAAACATTTATTAAAATATAAAGGTAATTTTTTTAAATTTTATTTCAGCAAAGTCAATGGTAACTTATCAGATCTTTTCATGCCATACCAAACAACTCAACTTCTTGACGAAGATTGGAAAAACAATAGAGTAAACTTATTATATGAATTTGATTTAGATTAATTTTAGTGGTATAATGTAACACAATAAGCAAGACACACTATTTTCTGTATTCTTTACTGCAAAAATTTATTGTGCACAAAAATTTTTCTACAACAACAATAACAGCAGTTAAACCGGTAATCCTTTTGAAGTAACTCCCGGAAATATATGAGATTGCGCAATACTTGCAGAAAGCTTGTGAAATTTATGCGAACCGGTTTTTACGTTTTTCTGTGTTTCATATATTAGGCTTATTTGTGCCAATTTGAAAATAAGCTACTACGATGTTGTAATACTCATTTGCGTTCCGTTGCACTTTAGAACCAACCCGTACAAAACCCTAAATTGGAATAATAAGGAACGTACACAAAAATAAGCCTACAAGCCACTGGGATTGCGACGTAAATGTGATAAAAGAGAAGAAAGGTGGTTGGAAACCGTTTTTACATGGACGCAGCTGATACGGTGACACTCGCGCCAACTGTTCACCAACACTGGCATTTGGCGTGTGCGCAGACGCAGCACAATTGACGCATCTGAAGTACTCAAGAAAAACTATTCAACTTAGAAATAAAACCGTTATGAAGCCAAATACACATGCGCATTATTACGAGTATTCCTTTGAATACTCCCATCTCAAACACATCAACTGAGAAAACGGTGTGAAAATAAAAGGTAATCTACAAAAGGACGAGAGAAAAGGGGAGATTTAAAGGTGCACTCAAATTGTTGCAATACAAATATGCATACAAAAGCCATGGGGGAAACCTAATAAATATTTTAAAAAATATACATATGTATATGTACATACATGCATATAATAAAATAAAGTAAGCAATTAAAACTTTTTGAGTCACACCAAACGCAAACAAAATATAAGTATAAATTTATAAATATACACTTTGATAGTAATTTTTGTAGTTTTTCTGACAGCTAAAAACTTCAGCGTCAAGAAAGGCAAATAAAACACGTATTGAAGGTATATGTATGTATGTATGTATGTAAGTATTTATATCTAAGCATATGTTTTGTATCTCGGTGACAGACGGCGTTTGCGTTTGCACTTACGGCATCATTCCGTTGATGACTCATACTCAAAGGTATGTGCAGAGACAACCAAAAACCAGGTAGATAAAACAGGCAAGAAATAACCTCAAATTCTAATGGAAAGCGAACGCCTAAGAAACACTGAATAAGCGACTCTATTGAGTACTCGTCCTACACACATTCATTCATTTATTATATGCTTAGACCGGCACAAGCCCAATGCCCAAACCCAAAAATCAGGCAAATATTTGGCAAGCAAATGAAATCAAGCTCTAATAAATGTTCATCCACATGATAAAAGTTTAAACAAAAAGGAATGCACATCCACATGTACAAATATTGGTAATCAATGATTACTGTTTTTACAAAGTACCAGCAAGAACAGATATTCTTGACACTTATTGATGGAAGTGATTTGTGGAAAAAATCTCTTGTGGGCAGCACGTGTCTATCAAGCTGAAAACAGCTGCTGCTCTTACTTCATAATACCAGCCCTTCCACAGTGTAGGTTAGTCGACGTAAGAGGGGTTGATGATGCCAATTGGCAATTCAAGAGCCCACATGTGATATTTATTTATATTGTACACAAACCCTGAAAATGTGACCCCTCTTCTACCAACGCGGAACTAACGCGCCATTTGTCTCAAGGCACAGCGAGGGTGTATACATAAGCTTGCAAAAAATAATAAGGTGGCAGCTGAATTTTCTTTTCTTTTTCTGGTTTTAATATTATTTGTGAAAATCAATAACTACCTTCAGCTAATATTGTGCATGAAAGAAAACATACATAGATGTTGACGCTCGAACCAATAAACATGTGCCTATCGATTCCCGTCGTAATTCTATTTTCAATTAATTATTAATTGTCAAAGACTCTGTTTCAAATCAGAAGGCAACGCAACAAAACAATATGCTTTGTGATAAATTGTGCTTCAATGCATGCTTCTTGAACAAGCTTTGTTCAAAGATTAAGTTTATGAGAAAGCAAATGAATCCCAAATAGTATTACTGCTGTAAATACTGTGACGGTTTTATTAGGGGGAATCAATGTGAAATTTTAAACTAAAATATAGTATGTAAATTAATACCGAACTCACATTTTCTGTCAGAAACTTTCGAATAAGTGAATGCCGTTTCACCAGTACTCGCATCAAAGCCAATAAATCGACTCATTTCTCTTGATTTCTTTGTCACATGGACAGGGGAATGTGATTGACTTTCTTCGATGAAATTACTGCCAACATAAAGCACACACTGACACGCATTCTGGAAGCCGTCGTGGTGTAACCCGTCTTTGGTGAACAGCGAAATTCAACTGATGCCGGCCAAATATGGCGCAAACAGCCGGCTTATGCTGTCGGGTTGATAACGAGCCCGATTCCAAAAGTAAGTAAACAAGTCGGTATATGCGTAAACTGTATACAAATACGTAAGCGGAGAGGAAATTCACTTTTAACTGCAAGCAAGTCGGCAAATGATCGTATAATTCTATCGTACATATTTACTCGTGTACACATTTACACACACCAACGACCTTGCGGAGAATAATGATATTTAATTAGATACATATACATATGTATGTTACATAGGTACATATGTATATGGTATATAGGTATGTACATTTCAAAGCAACATAGATCGGTTGTCTTCAGCTGAAATTGCAATTTTTCGTTACACTTTTCCAAAACATTTCGACCAAATTTACGATAACTATTATGTATGTATGTGTATTCTTTATGAAAAAAACTTAGCATATAAAACGAATCCAGTTGTACTTTTTATAAATCTACCTGTATGAGTACATACGTCATATTTTATTTAAATAAAGCAGTTGGATTGGTCTATTTTTATTGCATTATTACACTTACACAATTTATAAATTACAAAAAAAAAAAAACAAAATTAATTATAAATATCGCTTTAAGCTAAACGAATACGGCATATCAAATATAAAATTTACTGAATTTCGTAAAATAAACACATAGAGTTTTTGAAGTGAACGGCTGATTACGCTTACGTGTCAGTAAACCCAAGTATCATATTGATATGAATCTGGTATATATGTACATATGTATGTATAAGCTGACGACTATTTGGTTACGGTTCACAGATTTTGGTAAGAAATTGAATGCTCTACAAAATGGGCCCTTTCAGTTTTTTTGTTAACCTTACCGTTGAAAGATATTAATTATTGAAATTTAACTATTTTGAATCAAACTAGTTTTTTCTTTTGTATGAAAAAACATCATTTTAAATTTCAATGATATTGTAAGAAATTTATGCTCTGTAAAAATACTTGGAGAGCCTTTTTTAGAGGTGTAGGTGTAGAAGCGAAAAAAATCGTTTTTTCACCCACCGTGATGTACATATAACTCGACCGAATAATAAATATGTAATTTATTACTAATATAGCCTTATATACTAAAATTTTGCTCTTTAAAAACTTTACACATTTACAAGATACACATTTATATATATATATATTTTATAGAGGAGTACTCTTAAGACTTTGTTTATCCAATAAAGCTCGTTATGCTGAGCTTTGAGAAATTTGGGTTAGGCGCTATTAATCAAAAATCGAGGTGTGTGGCATATGGTATGCGGAGAAGAATTTGCGCTTGCACGCATTACTAAAAATTTTTTTGTAGGTGGAATGCCAACGAATGAATTTTTATACCCTGAATAGGTAGAATTGATAGAATGTTTGTAACATACAAAAGGAAACGTCGAAGACAAGTGATTCTTATGTTGGCAAGAGTCTTGATGTACTACTATGAACAAAAATAGTAAGACTTTGTTTATAATTTTAAAATTCTTAATTTATTCTTCAAAAACTATGTCGTATCCCTCAAAGTAACCCCCTTAGCCGCAATACACTTGTACTAACGTTTTTTACAATCACCGGAACGGTTGTTAGTCAATTTTCCGGAATAACCTTCAATGCGCGTAGCGATTCACGTGTAATGTCTTCAATTGGTTCAAAACGTTTTCCCCGGAGCGGTCGTTTGAGTTTGCTTAATAGTCAGAAGTTACACGGAGCTAAATCAGGCGAATACTGCGTGGTTGCGGTACGATTTGGGTTGAAAATTTGGCGAAGAACTCACGAAGAGTCAATGCAGTAGGCGACAGGGCATTATCTTGATGCAAAAACCAAAAGATATCGGCCCATAATTCCGGCCTCTTTTTACGAATAGCTTCGCGAAGCATAACACTCAAATAGTATTTCTGTTGACAGTTTGGTCGGTCGAAAAGAATTTGGAGTGCAGCACACCTCGATAATCGAAGAAAACTGGAAATATCCGTATAACCTTGATTTTTTATCTGCTTTGACGTGATTTTTTCGTCTTTGGCTCACTTTTCCCATGATATTCGGCCGATTGATCGTTTGTTTCCGGGTCGTAAGGATAGATCCAAGACTCATCACCATTAATTTTACGTTTCATGACATCTCGGGAATCGGAAAGCATTGTTTCACAGACGTTAACGCGACACTGTTTTTCGAAAAATTAAGTGAGTTTGGAACCAATAGCGCCTTCACTTTTTTTTAACCCCAAATGATATTTCAAAAAGATTTTCACTGAGCCTTCCGATAATCCAAAGATGCCAGTAAAGTCTACGACTGTTAATCGCCAACTTATGCCACTTTATGTACATATGTATGTACATGGGAAAGACAAGCGTATACTAAACTCTAATGATTATTTTGATGTGACATTGGCACATACCAAACTAGAAAAAAATCCGAGCGAAATTTAAATTAAAAAGTTCTTCTATGTTTTGCCCACAGTCGTTAGGATCTAACGGATGATGAATTTTATACTATGTATTCAAAAGGTATCGTTGCTTCCCAAACACGATCGTTTTTATAAAATATGTTTTTATCTTCGCTTGGTTGAGATTTTAAACCGACGCACCTGGCCACAAGCATTATGTTATTTACTTTTCGTTATGTAAAGTATGGCAAGTAAACACAATATAAAAAAGTTTAACATATTATACATAACAGATAAGATAAAATTAACTTAATCATTACTTGAAAAAACTTACGATTCTTGTAACCTGTTCTAAATGCGTATAATTTTGGTAAAAACTGGGTACTCAGTGACGTTGATGGTGAAGAAAAATATTTATATATTATAAATGGCGACATCCATTATTTAACAGTCTGCTTCAAAACGTGTGTTAGAGCCAAACTAGGTTTTGATCAATAAATACATACATATAGTACACATTAGCATAAGTATAGTAGGATTCTTTTTATATTTCGGTATTTGGCAACACTAGCGTTGCAATCTGACAACTCTCCACTTTATCGTAAATTTTGACATTTTTGATGTTATACATATTCAGTACGTTTTGATATACGAACGCTCTTTGTTTTATTTACAGTTACTTAAAAAATTCATCTCGGTCAAAAAATGGAATTAAATCGCGAATAATTAACTTTCGACGTGGATTATCTCAGCAACAGCGAATCGATGAACTTAATTCCATTTTTGGCGATTGTGACAACTATAAGAATTAGTGGACTATCATACCAAACATTCAATATTGTATGATCAAATGTGACTGTAAAATCGCTCAAAAAAGCATCGTGTCGATTGGTCGAAAGAAATGTTAAACAAGAAAAAACGATAACTTCGGTTGCACCGAAGCTAAATACCCTTCCACAGGTGCATTTCTGTTAGTAACTATGTGTTCAGTGTTGTATGGGAAGCTATATGCTATAGTAATCCGTTCTAAACAAGTATTTTAGAGATTACATTGTTGCCTTAAAAAATAACATATACCAAATTTCGTGAATATATCTTCTCAAACGTGAAAGTTGTCCATACAAGAACTTGATTCCGATCGTTCAGTTTGTATGGCAGCTATATGCTATAGTTAACCGATCTGAACAATTTCTTCGGAGATTGACATTGTTTGCCTTAGAAAATAACATATACCCAAATTTCGTGAATATATCTTCTCAAACGTGAAAGTTTTCCATACAAGAACTTGTTTCTGATCGTTCAGTTTGTATGGCAGCTATATACTACAGTTAACCGATCTGAAAAATTTCTTCGGAGACTATATTGTTGCCTTAGAAAATATCATATACGAAATTTCGTGAATATATCTTGTCAAATGTGAAAGTTTTCCATACAAGCATTTGATTCCGATCGTTCAGTTTGTATGGCAGATATATGTATATAGTGGCCCGATATCGGCCGTTCCGACAAATGAGCAGCTTCTTGAAGAGAAAATGACGTTTGCAAAATTTCAAAAAGATATCTTAAAAACTGAGAGACTAGTTCGTATATATACAGACAGACGGACAGACAGACAGACGGACATGGCTAAATCGACTCAGCTCGACATACTGATCATTTATGTATATACGTTATTGGGTCTCCGACAATTCCTTCTGAGTGTTACAAACTTCGTGACAAACTTAATATACCCTGTTCAGGGTATAAAAACACGATAGCAGTGCTTCGAAACACGTCTATGTCATCGTGTCAGGTGAATCATGGATCTATGCGTATGAGCCCGAAAGTAAACAGCAGTCGACTGTATTGGTATTTCCAGATAAGCCGAATCTAACAACTGTTGTTCGCACTCAGATCACATCCAAAAAAATGGTTTCCCGTGGTTTCGTGCATTTTTTGAGCACTCAAAACATCGATTTGATGAGTCATTCACTGTATACATAGTTCTGACTTGGCACCGAATTATTCCTTCTTATACTCGTACATAAAAAATAAACAAAGAGTTCGACGTTTTCGACACATAAAGAGGCGGTTGATGCGTTCAGAACACATGTTTTGGAGATACCTCAATCGAAGCGGCAAAAGTGCTTCGCCAATTGATTCAAACGGATGCGTAATTGTATACGTGTACATCTTAATGAAAAATATCTTGAAAAAACACTACAAGTAAAACGATTTTCGATAATTATCTCTAATCCCGAAATATAAAAACAACCAACCTACTATTATTTATATCAAAAAAATAAAATATACTCTTGCACTCATGGCAGTGTCATAAAAGGAACGTTCCAAAGTAAACAGGACTTGCACTCATGGCAGTGTCATAAAAGGAACGTTCCAAAGTAAACAGGACTTTTTGAATCTAGCGGCCCCTGGTTTGACTGACGATCAAAAATTGTTCAGAATCCAACATTCGAAGGACATGATTAAAAGGACAAAAACTTCCTCTACAATATTGTGACTGGTGCCGAAACGTAGTGTTTCCAATATGATCCCGAAACGAAAGTCAAAAGTGAAGACAATGCCGATTTTGGGGTATTGTCCACAAAGAATTTGTTCCACCCGGCCCAAACGTTAATGCGGTATTCTACCTTGGAGTTTTGAAGAGTTTGGTACGCCGTATTCGACGTGTTCGGACCGAATATCGCGAAGATGAAAGTTGGCGTTTGTTGCACATTAATTCGCCGTTTGACCTGCCTTTCCACTCGTTTGACATGCTTTTGGACCGATGCAAAGCTGTATTGAAGCAGAAGGAGACTGTTGTGAATAAAATAAATTGATTTTGCCGAAAAAACCATTTGTTCTGTTTTTTTTAAGCTCTAAAACTACACTTTGAAAGTATGCAAGAAATTGTATGCGAATTTCTCGCACTGAAAATATTTGTCTGAAATATAAACTTTAACAATTTGAATACAAAATATAAAAATTTTCCAAAACATGCTTTATATGTTTAAGGAGTTGGTGTATAGAATAACAACTTGATTCGACTTAAGCTACTCTTTAAAACGAACATATATACATATATTATTTAAATAAGCTGTGAAACGAAAAATAATTTACGAACTGGAAGTGGCAAAGTGGTCTTGCCTTCTATATTCCTAATGACTAATTCAGGTGACACACCATAAACATGAAATCGAATATTAAAATAACAAAAACAGAGAAAAAATAAAAAGTTATCGCTTTTATGTATGTATTTGGATTTAAAATAAAAATCAGAGCCACAATAGCGAATAAGGCGTATAAACCAAGTAGTCTGGCTCCCGATCTCATGTAAGGTAAATATAGGAGAAGTTTTAAGCTAAATATCATAGCCATCCACTGGCTATTAGACTAAATAGTTGTATGGCTGAATTTATTTATAGGTAATTATGGCACCCTAGAATAGAGGCATATTTTGGCACCAAGACACCAAACAATGCACATTATTTATGAATTGTTGGCAAATCAGAATGTTGCAATTAAATTTTTGCCAACTTAATTATCATTACATTTGGATGCAACCGAATATTAGATAAGCCCACACTTATTTGAAATTGAAATATTGTCAGAACTATTTTGAGATAGGGCCCTATTTTGGGATAAGGTCATCTACGTGTTTTATACTCTTTCAAAATGTTGTTAGAGAGAATAATAATTAATAGCGTTAGATATAGTCTGTCTGTCTCTCTGTAAAAGCGATAATTTGAGTAAAATTGAGATATAGAAAGTAAACTTGGCACACGGCTTCATTGGCAAAAAAAAGAGAGAACGAGTTCAAAATGGGCGTAATCGGACCACTGCCACGCCCACAAAACGCCATTAAACGAAGACATATGTATAAAATGCCATAACTATATACATGTATACTATTAAAACCACTAAAAGAAAATGAGAGTGCTTTATAAGATCCAAGGTTAAAACTGGACGATAAGCCTGGCACCGGCCACTTTTCTGTGAAAACACACATCTCGAGTCCCGGCCGACCGATTTCAACTAAACTCGGTACGTGACAAAATAGGTAAAATCGAACTACAACCACGTCTACTTCCATATAACACAATTTTAAATTCCAATTGATTCTTTCACTTTTCGGTAAACAAAGCAATTAATAAAACGAGATACAACTTTGCAGGAATAATGCATTTGAAGTACACATGTCATCTTATGACCAGAAATTATCCAAATCCGACCAAAAGTGGTAGGTGGATACAATCGGGCGAAATGAAACCCAGGGAATATGCTTTTAGTATGTGGCATGTCAATAGTAGGTGGTATTGGCAAAAATAGATAAAAACGGGTCGATACTACCTCCAACTCCCATATACTTCATATAATTATTTTTGTTTTCCTAACAAACATTATGAAGAATAAGTCGGTCAATGAGAGTTGTATTTTTAAAAATTCTTTGAAAATATTCGCTGGCCCCAAAACACCCCATATAATGATTTCCGGTTTTCCACCTGACTTGGTCAAAATGTCATATTTAAATGAAACTAGATGGAAAAGTTTTCTTAAAACTTATGTGGTTTAGGCCTGAATTAGAATGGAATTGTTTATACCTTGATCTAAACCTCATATCCCTAATATAAAGAATTTCGACCCTCTGGTTGACGTTTTCCAGATTAACTCAATATATAAAATTTAGCCTCTTCGGTCGAATAAATATCACATATGTACATACTCGTATCACTCAATTGAAGATGTTTTTAATATAATTTTAGTTGACGCGAACTTAATATACCAATCTCAACGAATTTAAAGTGTTAACATAAAAACCAATCAAAAAGATAACATAAAAACTATAGTTGAATTATGAAGCAAAATCATTGGTGCAACATAATTGCTCTATAATTTATATGCAAATCGAATTTTTCGACTAGTACCCTCGAACATTTCCTGACTCTCTTGATGCCTCACTGCAGATCACACTGCTCAACTTGAAAATATGACCGAAATAGCGACATTTGCACATTGTAAACAAATGATATACTTGCATGTATGTATATGTACATACGTACATAATACTAATTGGGCTAATTAGGCTTTACCGCATCAAAACAGTTGAATGATCTTTTTGAAAATTATTAAATTCAATAACAATTGTATGATCGCATAGGAGCGCTAATTGAATAGCTCTCATGTGTTATAAAAAGCGAGAGCGAAGAGTGAACTTGATCTACATGCACAAAGAAGCAAGCCTGACGATCGAGCCACCAATTAAGTGTATAATATTCAATTAATTATCGTATATTTCAGAAACGGGTTCTTAAGCGTCTGCAACAGGTAATAAAGAGTGGTGCCTTATTTGCTGATGATAAGACAATTTACTTTGAAGTAGCGCAACTAAATGCCAGGGACTAAAATATATACATATGTATGTATGTATATAAGTGTATTAAAATATCATATTGAAGGATTTTTTATACTCTCGCAACAAAGTTGCTAAGAAGAGTATTATAGTTTTGTTCACATAACGGTTGTTTGTAAGTCCTAAAACTAAAAGAGTCAGATATAGGGTTATATATACCAAAGTGATCAGGGTGACGAGTAGAGTTGAAATCCGGATGTTTGTCTGTCCGTCCGTCTGTCCGTCCGTCCGTCCGTGCAAGCTATAACTTGAGTAAAAATTGAGATATCATGATGAAACTTGGTACACGTATTTCTTGGCTCCATAAGAAGGTTAAGTTCGAAGATGGGCAAAATCGGCCCACTGCCACGCCCACAAAATGGCGGAAGCAGAAAACCTATAAAGTGTCATAACTAAGCCATAAATAAAGATATTAAAGTGAAATTTGGCACAAAGGATCGCATTAGGGAGGGGCATATTTGGACGTAATTTTTTTGAAAAAGTGGGCGTGGCCCCGCCCCCTACTAAGTTTTTTGTACATATCTCGGAAACTACTATAGCTATGTCAACCAAACTCTACAAAGTCGTTTCCTTCAGGCATTTCCATATACAGTTCAAAAATGGAAGAAATCGGATAATAACCACGCCCACCTCCCATACAAAGGTTATGTTGAAAATCACTAAAAGTGCGTTAACCGACTAACAAAAAACGTCAGAAACACTAAGCTTTACGGAAGAAATGGCAGAAGGAAGCTGCACCCAGGTGTTTTTTTTTTAAATTGAAAATGGGCGTGGCGCCGCCCACTTATGGACCAAAAACCATATCTTAGGAACTACTAGACCGATTTCAACGAAATTCGGTATATAATATTTTCTTAACACCCTGATGAGATGTACGAAATATGGGTGAAATCGGTTCACAACCACGCCTCTTCCAATATAACGCTTTTTTGAATTCCATCTGATGCCTTCTCTGTATAATATATACATTAGGAACCAATGATGATAGCGGAATAAAACTTTACACAAATACGGTATTTGAAAAATATGTAAATGACGTATAATGAAATCTCGATTATCACTTTATCATGCGAGAGTATAAAATGTTCGGTGACACCCGAACTTAGCCCTTCCTTACTTGTTTTTAATATTATCGATGAAGTAGCAGATTGATAATCATACTCGAAGAATTTACACCTCACACATATTTATACATACATTCATGTATATGTATGTACATATGTACAACTTCAGCTGAAAGGTCGTTCATTCACCCCGCATAATTTGCTTTAAGCTGATTAATTTGTATTTAAGCGCCAGAAAATTAACATATATTGTATACAAATTACCACCAAATTTCAGATGCACACAAAACAATGTATTGAATTCTTTTACTAAAAAGTTAAAAATGCACCACACTTTTGAAGAACGGAAGGTTATTAGGATAACATAAGTACATTGATATAAAAGGTTTGCAATGTATGTAATTTTACTCTAATTGTGTAGATATTTTTCACCGCTCACTTTTGACTATGTACCATACATATAAAGTACAATGAAAGTGTTGATTATTCATTGTCGAATCATGTCCAGTAAATACAGAAAATTCATAGAAAGTCTTTATATTTTATAATACATGCATATGTTTATGTAAATATGTAGATATGTAAATTTAACTCATTAGGTATTACTCATCATTATTTTCGCTATGATTCCCTTTATATATAGAGTGGCTTACTAATTGACTTACGTTTTTATTCGGCAGGTTATTATTTAAACTTTTTAAAAATGAAGCTTGATATACCGAAAAGAGGGTTTGGATAGTGCAACAATTCCATGCTTTGCAATCCCTTATTTCCGTTCAAAGGGAATTCAGACGGAATTTTGGCGGCAACATCCCCCCAAGCAACCCCCCCGAGTAGATGAACCATTATAATGTTGGCAAACATGTTTGCCGAATCTGGAATTGAAGAAGCGATAAATGTTCATAATATCAATTTTGTTTCGAAATAAGTATAAGAAAAGGTAAGTCCCAAGGTGCAAATTTCCCAGAAACGCAACTTGCAATTTTGTTAAAAAATAATAATTTTTAATTAAATTTGACGGCAATTTAATGAAACATCCAACACAAATGCCAATATATACTTCTCTTTGTCTGTCACAAGGTGCAAATTTCCCAGAAACGCAACTTGCAATTTTTATTAAAAAATAATAATTTTTAATTAAATTTTACGGCAATTTAATGAAACATCCAACACAAATGCCAATATATACTTCTCTCTGTCTGTCTCCTTAATTGAAAATTTCAATTCTTTCAATCAGTTTTCGACTGGCAGTGATGTCATTTTCATTTCTGTGCATTTTTACGCATTCAAATAAATGTGCAAAGGAACGGCACTGTTGCAATTTATGCATTCTACTCTTGTATGAGAATGTATGTATGTATGTACATGAAGACTGACTTCATTCCTCAAACATTAATTGAAAATGCAAAACAAAGAAAACACAACAACGAAGCACAATAAATAAATAAATGAAGTCATAATGAAAATAAATTAACAGTTAACAGTGAGTTGCAAAATGTAAAGTAAAAGGGGAATTTGCATATAAATATAAGTTCGGGCATGGATCATGGTTAATAGAGACTCGTGTATATCATATTCATACATATGTATGTATTTACTATATAAAAGCAGTGAAGGCAAACAAGTGTGTAAGTTTTTGTGTAGGTTCATCGACACACATACATGTATACATATACATATGTAAGTATGCGCAAAGTTACAAGTGAATTCGGGTCAGTTAAGTGGGGGATGTTCTGAGCATGTGGGACTACCGCAACGGTGTTACTACTAACTGCCGCATCGACTGACAGTCTTCCGCCATAAAGGGGGCATCATTTCACAGCAGTTAGCCCTGAAAAGTCAACAAACTTTGCTCACACTACGGAAAGAAAAAAAAGACGACAAATTAAAATCATATTTTGGAGAAGTAGATTCACACATACATCCATTAATAGTGTTAAATTTTCAAGTAGTTAAAATAGTTTTCTTAAAACTTGGTGGAAAACACACTGATGCGAGCGTGAAACCTTCCACTCCCTTTATATGAGATAAAATTGTTTAATAATTTAATCAAGTGTTTTCTCGTAATTCTGGTTTCGTCTGTTTATACGAATTTGCATCGGTTTCTCAGTATATGTTATTTAGACGATTGATTATAATGTTAGATTATTTTTTATGGTAACTCTTCTTTGCATAATGAAGAATTGCAAATAAAAATACTATAATAAATAAATGTGACCTGGTCTAGGAAAAGGGAGCTAACGTGCGAAAACTAGTTTTCTGGGAAAAGCTGTTAAAAATAAATTTCGTCAGTTTCTCGTTATCGTTATCAGTCTCTCGTTTTTTGACACCTAAGCCCCCTTTCCGTAGACCAGGTCACAAATAGAAAATTGCCCATATAAGAGCATGATTTTGAGCGGTCAATTTGTGTAGCAGCTATATATGTTTTGATAATACAATTTGAACAATTTGTTCGAAGATTATACCGTTTCCTTGAATATAAAATCTATGCCAGACTTCGGAAAAATATCACGTCAAATAAATGAGTTTTTCAAACAAGAACTTGATTTTGATTTATCAGTTTTATGGCTAATTTTGGATAAAAATCCATTCCAAATTTCGTGAAGATATCTCGTCAAATAAAAAAGTTTTCTATGGCAATTATATGTATGGTGGTTCGATACCGGCGGTTTCGAAAGCAAACGGACACGACTAAATCGACGCAGCTCGTCCCGTTGATCATTTATATACAAACATATATATATATATATAGGGCCTCCGATGTCCCTTGTATGTAAATTCGTATAATATTTAACAAACAGAAAAAGTATAAGGCAGCGACCTCCAACAAAGCTAAAAATGGCAACAATTGAATATATTCCATTCAAGATTGCGCTGACTTCGCCACAGTGGCATATTTAACTATACAAACAGCTGCATGCAGGCTTTATTTACTGCGTATGTCTTAATTAATACACAGAGATATAAAATAAATTACGCACAATTGGAATCAACTCAAGTGGGGCCCTTGTCCATGCGTATAGGATATGTGTGGAAAGTCTCAAGAAACAATAAACTATGACACTTTTCCAACCGGGGCAGTCTGGTAGCGTTTGTTGACTTTACAATGCACTCGTACACAGGTCCAACTACGTCAGCGTAGTAATCATGAAGCGGAAGTGCCACTTTTGGTTCAAAATTTCGTTTTTTGTGTTTTAGTATCATAATTGTGGTTATTGTTGACATTAATGAACCTAACCGCAATGCGAATACATACATACACGTGTATCTACATACATATGTACATATATCTATATAACTATTAACTTATTGTGCGCAAATGTAACACACACACTCAAATGTGAAATATGTACAAATATTTAACCGTTAATAACCTGTTATGGCCCCCATCGACCAACTGATAACCAAATGTTTTTGTCATGCACTTCTACAAACATACACAATTAAGTTAACTCAAGCAAACGATGTAATTCGCACTAAAAGCGGATACGTTGACCATATTTTATGCAAACTTTATAAGCTAACATTTAAATTGCCGCTCGAAAAGGGCAGCATATGAACTCGAACCATCTCTAATTTAATTCATTCTATAAATCCATATGTATAATATACATAAATGCATATATTTTTGTTACCAATGTTGTTATTTTTATGGTTCGCCTACCTTTATTTTTGTTCTCAGTAAATCAAAGAGTTGACATTATCTAGAATGGAAACAAAGAGAAATCGGTATTAGAAATCGTTACTCATAAACATTTACAATTTAAATTAGTTGATGGCATATACTTTGTTTAATAATTAATAAATATATATTTATCGGAAACTCTTAAAAAATACAATTTATTACTGCCACCTTTAGTTTTTATACTATTGCAACATGTTGCTACAAAGTCAAATAGCGGTTGTTTGTGTCACCTAAAACTGATCGAGAGAAAATGTTCATCCTAATTTCATTAAAATATCACACATTTTTACCCACCTAAAAGGTTTAAAGTCAGCTGGAAAGTCGGACATTATACAAGATATGTTGGAGGAAGAGAAAGGTCTGTGCTTGTTGTATTAACATTTGACATTGGTCAGGTATACTCGAGAATATATTGTTAAGCAATATTATAAAAAACACCTTGCTCTTTGAGTTTTATTACGGTACCTCACATACTACCACCAATATACATATAGGGAGTAAAGTCAACCGCATGATTCAAAATCCTTAAATTAGTTAGGACATGTATGGCAAATTTTCAACCTATTTTATCTATTTTATACCATGTTCAGACTGAAAATTTAAAAGATTAGATTATATTTAAGCATTTCATAACCCAACAGTGTTCTCACTGCCGTTAGAAAGATCAAAAAACAGCTGTTATTGTCATTCAAGAATTCACATCGCATAATATTTATCAAAAGAAAAGATTGTCATATAGTATTTTGAAATAAAAAGACGGTTTTTTTAATATTTTCCATATAATAGAAATAATGGCTGCATTTTTTCATTTGTTAAGTCGATTTTCAGATGAAATTAGATTCAAAGCTTTAAAAAAAATTTGTTTGTTTACATTTTTTTCCCTTTGTAGTGTCTAAATCAGCTGTGATAATGTAACAGATTTCCAGTGCTGACAAGTAGATTGCGCAAAATCAGAGTCGCACAGAAAGATTTAGCGTGGATCAGTTTCAAATCATTACAATGAAGTGATTTGGAACTGTCATTTTTGTATGGCGAAATCTTGATAAATTAGGGGGATAATCCATTCAACAGCCGAAATCGTGTGATTAAGTGTCGGTCTGAACATGGTATTAGGCCCAAAGATTTATTTTTATTCAGATCGGTATATGGGTGCTTGAACAGTTATGTTGCAATTTTGACAATTTTTAGACCTGAGACTGCATACCTTAAAACCACTATTTGTTCAAAGTTTTATCCCGATATACTAATTGGTGCTTAATTTGCATACTGGAAAGTGAAAGAATCGAATGGAATTTAAAGTTGTGTTATACGGGTAGGAAAGTAAGTGTGGTTGTCTAATTTTGACACCGGCTCCCATAAAACCCTCGGATTTCATTTATTCTCCCACCCTCGTAAGAGGTATCGCAATGATTTGTTCTGTGCGAGTTTAAACCTATTAGTATAACACCGCGCTTTTGTACTTCACACCTACTCGTATGCACATATATAAGTAATAAAAGTCACGAAAGATTGACGTTGCCAGTAAAATATAAGGAATATTTTCTTAATAATTTGCCACGCGTTGGAAGACGCATTTGCTCTTCTTTAAGATATGAAGCGGATAAGCCCTCCACAAACTTCCTGCTTACTTCTGCCATTGCCTATAAGATTTGATCGAAAAGTGCAGACATCCACCCACATTTTCGCTGCAATTAAACACCCTGCTGTCGATGAATGGGCGTTACGAACTTATGCATTTGCGAAATGTCTTGCTTCCAACTAAATATAAAATGCTTCTCCTGTTTTGCATACTTGAGAGCTATGAAGCTGTGTGCCGGATGTACATAAAAATCGCACAAGTTCACTGGGTACAGTTAGTGCACACAAAGTGCCAAGGAAGCGTAGTGTTTCTGAAGAATTGAACAGAAGCAATATGAAATGAAACAGCAGAAAAAGCATGGCAGGCGGAGGGGCTGGCTCCACACAGCACCTTGAGACTGCTGATGCCGCCAGTTGGCTTCCAAAAATTATAATGATGATGGAGAATTGAGTGTCCACATGAACATACGCACACTCTTATATGTATATAGTATGGTACTTCAATGTTGAGACGTAAACCAGCAGGAAATCGAATTGCCGCTAGGAAGTCGATAGTAACTTTAAGAAATACCCATTCTCACGATCGCATGCATCCGAAGACTAAAATTGAGCTACTTTAAACCTAAAAAACCGACCATTACTATTTTTACTTAAATTAGGAAATGAATGTGCCCCCAAGTAACGCGAACGTTAAATACATATGTACATGGTGCAGTATAGTATATAGTATGTATCCATTCTACCACTCGACGCACTAGTAGAGCAACTCATGAGTGGCCCTTCGCAGACTAAGTTAAATGATAGGAAAACGGCGAACATTAGAACAAGAACAAAAATTCATAAAAGTAAGTGAGAATTTGCTTACAAGAAGCGATTATGTCGACTGCCAGAAGTGTCAGCTCAAGTGCAGCGCATGGCGCATGGCGCATGGCGCATGACTCAATCCGGGTTGCCCCAAGTCAGCAACGTAACACCAAAAGTCGAGATGTCAAGTGTGGTTGGAGTGGCAACTGAGCACTTGAAGACTATCATTGCAGCTACTCAAGCAAACTCAACAATACATTAAGCACAAAGCGCCCAGATGCCTCTCGCTTCTACATATTCACATATATTATCTCTAGACTAACTAGACTTCCGAAACCTCACTAGCGTTAATTCTATCTGCTTGCAAGTTAGCGAAAAAAGAAAAGGTGTGTGTTTCTTCGCCTATAATAAGTTTTTCCTTCGATTTTAAGGCGAAAGCACGAAAACAGAAAACTCATTGATACTTCATCCTAGTTCCAGTAAAATATACTAAAATACCACAACTAAGGATTCATATTATCAATATCATATTATAAAATTTTTGGCATTCTACAAGTGGACCAAAATACCTTGTACTTTTATGTTGACATCTTACATAGCTTGAAGAGCGGTTCGACAGCATATACGATTTGAACCGGGTTTGCTCCACAAAGTAAACGTATACATACAGTGCTGTGCATACGCTAAGCAACTCATACCAACTTTCAAAAAATTGTCAAATTACTCTAAAATAAACAGTCATCAGGTAAACGTTATAATATTTATTGATAGCTTAGGTAAAAACAAAAAGAATACGTAACAACAAAACTTGTACTTTATTCTTTTACTGTTAAATAAAAAACAAAATCAATCCAGTAATAAGCTGTGCATAATCTAAGCAACTTTTTAATATTTTGTATAAGAACCGTTATTTTTTATAACGGCAGCACATCTTTTGGGCATTGAGGCAATTAAATTTCTCAATGTAGTTTTTTCGATGCTTGTCCATTCCTTTTTAAATCCTTTAAACAAGTTGTCCTTGCTTGTAAATCGACTTGATCCCAAGCGCCGTTTGACAATTGCAAACAAATTCTAGATAGGATTCAAGTCGGGTGATTGTGCCGGCCAATCAAGGACTTGAATCCTTTTCGTCCTAAATCAATCTTTGACCAACTTCGATGTGTGTTTCGGATCGTTATCCTGCTGAAACACCCAACGAAGTGGCGTATGCCATTCTGCATAAGGGAGCATCTTTGTTTCTAAAATGTCCTTATACATAAAACGGTCCATTTTGTCCACTATTTTGTGTACAGGGCCAACCCGATTTCCCGAGAAGCATGTCCACACCATGACATTTCCTCCACCATGCTTGACAGTCTGTTTACAGTAACGTCGATGTAGTCGATCACCTTTCTGGTGCCTTACTGTACACATGCTGTCTGAATTGAAAAGGTTGACTTTGACCTCGTCGCTAAAAAGAACACTATTCCACTTTTCAACCGTCCAATCAATGTACTTCTTTGCGAATTCAAGACTAAAAAATACAAAAAGAGTATTGTTGTTGTTGAAGATGTTACTTAAAAATAACATTCCGTTTCTTCATGTGATTTTTCGTCAGCATTGGCTTTTTAATGGCCTGATAACTTTTTAAACCAAGTTTAATTGCATGTCTTAGTATGGTACTTGAATCGACATTCAAATTAAGAGTTTCTTTTATTTCTTTCGAAGATATGAATGGATTTTTCTTAATTAACCTTTTAATATTAATGTCATCACGATAAGAAATTTTTCGTGGTGGCGCGCCTGTGTTTAGTGTTGTAACACTACCTGTTGTTTTAAATTAATTAATCCATCTTGAAACCATGGATTTATTAATATTTAATGACTTCGCTATAAAAGCTTGACTTTTTCCAGCCTGGTACAATGAAATAACGGAAGATTTGAATCTGTTATCGTACTGAACGCGCTGCATATTCAAACTTAATAATTTTAACTCAATTGAACCCTCGAGACGGCTAAACTGCACTGATCTTCTAATGTGCGAAGCAAACAGCTTAAAATCATTGGAAAAGAACCGTTATCTAGTGTTAAAAGGGAATATTCAAATTCATTATTGTATAGTTGCTTAGATTATGCACAGCTTATTATTGGATTGATTTTGTTTTTGTTTTTTTTTTAACAGTAAAAGAATAAAGTACAAGTTTTGTTGTTACGTATTCTTTTTGTTTTTACCTAAGCTATCAATAAATATTATAACGTTTACCTGATGACTGTTTATTTTAGAGTAATTTGACAATTTTTTGAAAGTTGGTATGAGTTGCTTAGCGTATGCACAGCACTGTATGTATGTATATAATATAAGCATATTTGTATGTATGTATATTTTTATTAGCAAGAGGAAAGTTGCTAAACTATGTACTGCAGCTGATGTGTCAAAGCTTCTTCACTGGCGCCTTTGCGAAGTAAAATCCAAATTTTATGCTGCACTATAATGATCTGAGACCATGCCAAACGGTTGGATTTTGAAATGAAATAAAGTGAAGAAAGACACATTTGGAGATATGTACCTCGGAGGGGGATTCGCGTTGTGCGACGGTGTAGCATTAGCTCCCAATGACAATCAAAACAAATCATGCACACAACACAATACTTGGTAGCACACATGCACATACATATGTACATAGATACGTATAGTAAATGCATTCATACATACATACGTATGAATATGTACCGAAATGTTAAGTTATAATAATAGAAATATATTATTTGTAAAAGCAAGTACAAATGACGTGAACGTCATAGTTCGGTGAAATTGACATACAGCGTCCGGTTGCACAAGCAATTCAGCCGACTACCTATTTTAACTGATTTAGGTTAATATTACAATTTTACAAGTGAAGTTAGAGGGAACATATAACCACTAACAACAAAAATCGAATATATAATAGTGTTGACTTTCATCATTCATAATATTTTTTTTTTTTTTCATTGAGTTATAAAATTCATAAAAAATAAAAAAATTTCCCAAAAATAACCAAACTTTAACTGTTAATATCTTTTAAACGGTTGGGTTTACGAAAAAATCATAGGAGACTTTTTTGTAGAGCATTCAATTTCCTACAAGGAAGAAGATATTTTTTGAAGTACTAGTTGGAAGCGAGATATAAATTTTCTATCTGATAATAAGAAAAAATAGAAACCTGTATGTAGGAGGACCTTCCCGTTATAATTAAGAACTCATGCTTGGAGAGCCTTTCTTAGAGGTGTATAGGAACCCTATTTTTCCGAGTACCAAACGAAAAAAAATTTTTTTTTTTTTGAATCACCCTAATACATACATATGTACATATATATGGCTATTTGTTTAACCTAAAAATAATATTGTTTGAGGATTTCCATCAAGATTTTTCTCCATATTTCCTCACGTGCGCACAACTTTTTCACACTCCGCCAGCAAACTTCTCCAAAACCCAATAATTACTTGTAAAATGCCCAATTGTTCAATGAAATTATGTACATATGTGTGTTAACGTATTGATGAGCTTCCTAAAATAACACGGTATAAATTGATGTGTCTGTTGCTTCCTAGCTGGTGCACAAGTGCAGGGCAACTTTGTCTATTGCCTGCAAGAAAAATGTAATGAAACGAATGAGCTGTGTTGTAAGCAATATAATAATTTCACCTACATAACAAAAATCACATTACAAAAAAAATTATTTTGAGAACATAAAGAGCAAAAAAAAGCTTTCATTTGTGTTTCTTAATCATAACAGTGAGTTTTTATTCGTATTTGAAAAGCGGAGTATGTACACCTTTGCCTTTTTTCTCTTTTAAATACAGCAACAAAATACATATAAAGAGTATTGAACGTATTCAAAACACATTCACACATGTACTAATGAGTTCTTTGATAACCTTTCAACTATGAAAAATTATCGAACAAAATCTTAATAGTAGCAAAATATGTATCGGTATGTGACTTGACTTGAAACTTTACTTCGAAAGTTGAAATGGTTTTATTCTTGACTTATTGCTTTAAATTACGCCTATACGAGGGTTGCATTTTATATTTCGGGATTAGAGAACAAAAAACAAATATTCTCCAATTGTCAAAACATCCATTTCGAACGCATCAACCGCCCCTTCACTTGTCGAAAAACGTTGACCTCTTTATTTATTTTTTACGTACGGAAATAAGAAGAAGTAATTCGGTGTCAAGTCAGAACTATACAGTGGATGACTCATCAAATCAAAGTTTTGAGTGCTTAAAAATGCATCAGACGACCATTTGCTTGGACGTGCTTCGGGTGCGAATAACTTTTGTTGGATTTAGCTCATCTGGAAACACCTATACAGTCGACTGCTGTTTATTCTCGTGGTCATACGCATAATTTCACGATTCCACATCTGTCACGATGTCATACACTTGTTTCGAAACACCGCTAACGTATTTTTTGTTTACATTTCCCTCGATCAATCGAAATAGTAAATGTTTATGCAATATTGAACTCACTAATGTCCATAGTTGTCTCAATCCCAAAATAGATCACATGACGATATTGCAATGTCAGTTTGGGCACAAAGGTTCCTGCACAACAACTGATTTTGGACGACCTTAACGAAATTCTTCTTAGAGTGATCTACGACCTCTTCTAACTTGATGTTGAATAGTCCGAAATAAAAAAATTAAAATGTTTCCTGAATATCTTAGCAACATTGGTTGAAGTGTGCACATTACGAATATATTCATGAAATGAATATGCTCTCGTTTTTATGACATTTGCATTTCATATATTTTAATCAATTATCGGCATTTTAGTAATACATTTTATTTTTTCAGTTATGATTATTATCCTCGCTCTTAGACTTTTTACCGAAAATATTTGGAAGTTTTTAAGGTTTATTAAAAATCAAACGCGGATATAGCTAAGCTTATAGCCTATTTAATGTCCATTATTACTCAATTTTCATATTGCTTACATCATATATGTATATATAACCCTATATCTATCTCGCTTAGTTTTAGGTGATACTTACAACCGTTAGGTGAACAGAACTATTATCTGTAGCAAGATTATAAAAATTTCAAAATGTTCGGGGAGGTAGTTTTGAATTTATAAGGGACACCGACTTTGCTTTTAATTTTTGAACGCAAAAAAAATCGAATGTAATGTAATACCTAAACAGTTAAAAAAAAAAACACTAGTAACTTCTTCAATTTTTTTTCCAATCGACTTGAACTTTTGACAAAACATTTTTAAAATATTATGCATTTCTTAATACAAACTCATAGAAAAGTGTCTTTTGGATTCAAATATGCGTATATGTATGGATGGTATCAGTATGTCTCTTCATCTATCTATGTATATACATAAATACAGATGCTTGGATTTATTTCTATTAGATTTATGGTAGAGGTAGCTTTCATTTTTGTTGTTCCTTTGTTTTCTATGTGTATTTATATTTGTATGTGCACATGCATTTTTGGGTTGAGCATCAATAGTCTGACAGCATAAACACCTTCCGCGTGCTGAAGACATTTGCCATAAAAATTCCATAAAATAACAAAGGCAATAGAATTACAAAACTATAACTCTGAAAATGCTACCTCACATATCTATATACATATTTATGTATGTATATGTGGGGTATGACTGCAAAAGAATTTAAGGAACTTTTCAAAATACAAATCGAATATGTGTAATTTTGCTAGAAGTTTTCAAAACATTACCAACATATTTCCACAAGTAGTCCAACTTACGCAAACTCAACAAAATAAATTCAGGCCTTTTTAGTATTACTATCCGTCTGTAATACATATATTTTTTCTTATATATGTATGTATGTATGTATATTTTATTAAGTCAATCAAGTTTATCTGTTTTAGACACAAAGTTACACTATTAAACGTAAAGCACGATTGAACCAATTTTTGACACACAGAGTTATTACAATTACACCGGCTCTCATAAAGCACTTCCATACCACCTCGGAGGTAAAATTTAATGTCTCTGGCTATGTCTCTCTGTCTCTCTATTTAGTTATTGATTTATTACGCTTTTTATCTTCCGATTTCAGCTCTTTTCACACTGTCGGTAGCAGTTTTTATAATATTTGAGCTGGACGAATTTGGTTGCTGTGGCTTTAATGGTTTAAGAGATATATGTATTAAACTTATTAGATGTCGACTCTACGCCCACTATTTCAAAAATTTTTGCCTTTAGGTACTTCGATCTCCAGTTTTATGTCTTAATTTAATGATTAGTTATGGTTAATGGCGTTTTGTGGTTCGGATTTCAAATTATTTAAATTTATCTATATCGATTAGTTTTAGGTGATACATACAACCGTTAGGTGAAAGAACTATTATACTCTGTAGCAACAGTTTGCAAGTGTTAAAATTTCCTAGCACTTAGAATTTTTTGTGTTATTGTCAAGGGGTCAACCAACCAGCATTTACTTAAATGACAAAAATCGCTGTACGTGTTGGAAACTTTTTTCATTCAAATTCGTACTTCATGTGTTAGTTAGTCACGGCACATAATAAAATATCATCCCTATGATGTCTTTATTACAAAAATGTAATTTAACACCTCCATCTTCTGACGTACAACAGACACTGCATCAGACATCATTGGAATGATGACATTATTATACTATTTTAAAGTTACAATACAATACATATAACCATCACTTCGTCATTTTCAGTATACATAAGTATATCAGTGCAGTAGCATTCTCTGGGTGATGTATTCATAGAACTTGTGAAAAGAGAATGGACATTTATGACAATTGTTTGAAAATGATACGTATCTAACTACGTATGCAAGTGTTTAAGTTGGGAAATTCTTTTAAGAATCCACAGAATATTATTTTCAACATAAACGTCTCCTTATTGTACTCTTGTATCTTTGTACATATACAGTGTGCGACAAAACTAAAGCACGGAATCTGCCTTGTCGGTATTTAACCGAATAAAATCATAAATTAGGCATTACGTGATGTTTTATTGATTTGTATTATTAGTTCATGTATTCTTCTTTTAAAATTAGTAAAAATTAAACAAATTAACTTACTAAAATATTATATAAAATTAAATATATGAAGAACTCCAAAAATCTGGTGCGACAAAACAAAAGCACATAACTAAGAATTTACATTAATTGTTTGTCAAACGGTTTTTAATGATCAAAAATGTTGGATATGTGTAGTTATTACCTAATTAGAAAAATATTAATGCATATTCAGTTGCAGTTCGTCATTCAGTACGGTTGGTTGTATGTTAAAGAGAAAGATATTTCAATGGCTCGAAATAAGTATTCTGTTCATTTTAGAAAAAAATTTGTTAAGGATTTTAAGAAAAGAGAATCGGTTATGACTATAGCAAAAAAGTTTTGAATAAATCATCCTAATGTTTCCCAAACATTTAGCTGATTTGGCAAATCAAGCTCTTTGGTTACAGCGCATAGAGGTAGACGGCCGTGGAGAGCAACCGAACGAGAGGATAAGGGAGTCATTGGGGCAATAAAAAATTACCCTTTTATATCGGCAATATCTATTGTAAGACAATTACGGTTAAATATATTACAGAGATCCATACAACGTCGAGCTGTCGATGGGGAATTTTCATGCTACCTGTAGCAAGTTATTGCAAAAAAGCCGTATTATTTATTTAAAGAACAGACTGGCGTGATTGGAATTTGTGAGGATGCACATAAATTGAGCGATTACCAAATGGCAAACTGTACTTTTTTCTGGCGAATCGAAATTTAATATCAAAGATTGAGATGGGCTGAAGCTGGTAGGCAGACCGAAGGGACAACGCCTAAATCAACGTTATAAAATAAGCGCGGTGAAACATGGTGGAGATAATGTACTAGTATGGGGTTGTTTTCCAGGGAATACAATAGGATAAATTCATCATATAAACAGTATAATGGACAAATATAAGCATAAAAATATTTCTCAGAATATTAATGCTGCCACATGTTGCAGAAGAAATGGCTTTAAAATGGAGTTATCAACATGACAACGACCAGAAACACACTGCTATTTGTGCAAAACAGTGGTTTGTTGATAACAGGAATGAGGTTTTGAAGCGACTCGCACAATCACCTGATCTCAATCCCATAGAGTACCAATGGTAAATTGTAGATCGAAAAATCAGACTTGAGAATTGTAAAAATAAGGCCGTTTTATACATTCAAGTGAAGGTAGCATGGAAAAGCATTTCCTGGGACACATCAAATAAATTAATTGAGTCCATGCCTAGCCGACGTGCAACTGTATTGAAAAATAAGGGATACGCAACCAAATATTGAAAGACATAAATTTTTCAATCATAAAACCATTTCGTGCTTTTGTTTTGTCGCACCAAATTTTTGGAGTTTTTCATATATGGTATTTTATATATACAGAAAGAATACATGAACTAATAATACAAATCAATAAAACATCACGTAATGCCTAATTTATGATTTTATCCAGTTAAATACCGACAAGGTAGATTCCGTGCTTTAGTTTTGTCGCACACTGTATATGTATGTATGTATATAAGGTGGAGAACATATGTATTTGCATATTTAAAATCTTATTCAACATATGTACATATGTGCAATAAATACAACAGTAAGGAAGAGTTGAATTCGACAGCAGCCAAATGTTATATGCTCTCGAAATATAAGATATACATATTTATATTGTCTATTTTCGACATCAAAGCAGATTTTGATAATTGTCACATTGTCATTGTGGTACTATTATGCTAATATGTATTTATGTAGGTTTAGCTAAAGTGGTCGACGTATAGGAACATGTTAAGCTATCCTGCAACACTAAACTGAATATGAATCGTAATAAAATTAAATGCCTCAAGGCTAAATGTTTAACCGTAGCATTCTTGCATAGCGTTGTTCTCAATAATGATATAGACAAGATTAGATAATTTAATTGTCATGATCTACCGTATAATTCAGACATATCTTGATCATTACAAAGAAGTCGTCATTAGAGATTTCACAGTAAACAGGTACAAAACTACGATTAAACTTCCATAACTAGAGCTTTTTTAACTCGAAGTTCTTCATAAATCAAACTCTTGCATTGCCAATAGTGTTTAAATAGAACTTCCTTAATTTGTGGCCTCAACCAGAAACTGCTCTGTGAGAGAACTGTTCTTCTAGCGTTGAACTTGTCTTCGACACAGTCAACCATACAACGCTGCTCAGAACATAGAACAAACCAAGCTTCCTCCAGGACTTAAGAGGTGGACCATGAAGAGAACAATCAAAATTAAGGAGAATTAAACAGCGGGTTCCGAAGGGTGGTGTCCTCTCCGCTTTACTGTTTAGTCACTATATTTCGAAACTCCCTCAACCACTAGAAGAAGTCTGCATATGCAGATGATTACACGTTAATTACGTCGGGTAATGGAATTAATAGCATGTGTTCAAAAATTAACGCCTATCTCCCAAAACTTCACTGCTAGGGACCTAAAACTCTCCCTGCCAAAATACCGCACTCCGTACAATTACGGGATGTCTCCCATCGTGCCCGTATGCTACCTGTAAAGGGGCATAAATGGTTAGAAATGGATAGAAATGAATTAGTGAAGTGTTAGTGGATATAAAAGTTAAAAATATAACTATAAAATTCATTATAAATGGGAGAAACACGCATTTTAAATAGTTGAATTTTTGAACTTTAAATGCAAATACATACATATCTCAAAAACCATAAATCAGCGGCAACTATTTATGCACATACATTATCTTAATCTGGAGGACCTCCTCTATCCATACATACCAATTTATATACCGAAATCGGGGGATGCTATTCTAAAATTTACCCGAAAATTTTATTTTTAAGACCAGTTGAGTCGTGTTTACTAAAAAAAAAATACCACAAGTAGGTGTGTCATAAAAAAAAACCTTTTTTTAACCAAATTACTATCTCTCCATTCTCTAAAATAATGTAAACACATTTCATATTCATGTACATATGTATGTATGCATACATTTTGCAACGTAAACAATAAGTATGAATATTCGCTACTAAACCTGTTCGAGACGAAATGAAAATTTATGTTTTATTGGTTCTATCTCATCTATCAATACATAGATACTCGTGCAATCAATCTTACATACATATGTATATAAAGGAAACAACTTTGTGAATAACCACACAAGTATAAAAAATTACATGACTTACCTTTTTAACAGACTAGGCCGTAATTATAAAATATTTTAATATTTTCTTTTTTCTTTCCATTAGAACCAACTTTAATCCACAAAGATTTTCACAATAACCCACTTAACTAATTGCAATAGTTTTATATATTGTTTTAAAGCATATTGTACAAATAACTATGAGTTAGTCTAAATTTTGACATTTTAAGCCAACCAACACTTGCGTATAAACAGGTTACACTTTTCTGCATTTGCTCTTACTCCACAGCTTTGAAATTAGCTGAGTGTATTACTTTCCAAGCCAATAACCAAAAATATAAGTTATTTTAGACTTATTACGCACAGTACCGCTTTATAGTTTACGAACACAAAAAATGTGGTTTATAAATTAAATATTTTTGTCATGTTAAAAGACGATATTCGAATAATTCAAACTACTTAATGGTTTAAGCGAGAAAGAAACAAATTTATCCGCCGCGAAAAATAACAACACTGCTGTAGATGACATTTTACATTTGCAATTGCAAATGAATAAAATTCCATTTCCACTGGAACCATGGGTTCAGGGTTGAAACTTTTGTGTACACAGAAGTGTATTTTTTATTACGCTAAGTGCATTGTCTAATTTCATGCACTCAATGTTCCCTTTGTTCCTAATTTGTTTAAATAAATAAACAAACATACTATAATAATATGTAATAATAACCGCATCCATTATAGTATTATTCCTCAACTTAGCTGTGTCTTTAAGAGTTAAATATTAATTTTCATCGTCGAATTTCTCAACTAATATTATGTAAATGCACATGCTTAATGATTACATTAAATATCTCCTAATGAAAGGTTTTATTTGCTTACTACAATTTTCATACATATATATTTATGTTTTAGTGGAAAATGAAATAAACGTATCTGCCGTGTATGTATACACCTTTAGCTTTACGATTATATATATACCAATGAAACTCTGCTATGTCAATTGTAATTATATTATTAAGAACAACTGTCAAGAGTTTTCCAATTAGAAGTAATGGAAACGGAGTTGACAATTACAGATTCCATAGCAATTAAAATATTGCATGGAGGAGCAATACTTTCAGGTATAAATAATATATCTCACACTATTGTTTTTATTAAATTGGTCAAATGTCTTATTTGCAGGTGTTGGCAATGAGTTACACCTGCATTTACTGAACACATCTAAATGCCTCGTGCTTGCGCAGAAATTGCGCGCTAAAGTGCATGGCATTGCTGATGTATTATTGAAAAACGCACCTTCTAATGAAGGAAGAATTATTGTACACGGCGAAAAAGAATGTATGTTAATGCAGTATGTCTACGACGAATATAAGGTGTTATATTTATAAAATATGAGCATGTTCTTTTGTGAAAGTAGCTTCTTATTTATAGTACACCTTTACGCAACTTTCTCACTTTCGTCTTTCTGACTGGATCAGTTATGCACACTTTCTTCAAAATCCAAATGAATTTGTCCTTCTTACTGCTCACAGTGTGGTTCTCCGATTCCTTTACGAAGAAACCGCTCAACAAAAGAATTCTTGTAAAGTTACAGCGAAGTCATCCTCCAATGAGAAATCCACACTTTATTGCTCCCATATTCGAGGCAGAACAAATGAGGATTTGATAATTTTTGGAGGTAGGTGTGCATTGCAATGGTAAATGAAAATTATTGATTGGAAATTAATTAGGGAATGCTTTTGGAGAACTACTCATTTGGAAGCCATTTATTGCTGAGACGATTTCTAGAAAGATTGATTGCATTGAAATAGAAGTGGAACTAAAGCATAGACAACCAGCTCATAATGGAGTAATTTTTTCTATTGACTTTGATGATGAATCTAATTTGCTGACCACTACGTCAGATGATCGGTCAATACGCTTCTGGAAACTTGAAAGAACGTCAAATGATTATTGGGATGAATTAAAAATTACTGCAATAGCTAGTGGATATGGTCATGCTGCACGAGTGTTTCAAGGAAAAATTATACATTTCGGTGAATTATTGTATTTCATGTTTTCTATATTTTCAATTTAATGTATATGTGTACTTTTCACAGATCGGAAACCAATGGCTGTGACAGTCGGAGAAGATTCTCATTTTTGTATTTGGAACCGTAAGGCTGAATTATTTTTCAAACAACGTATTCAATTTGGTGCAGTGATATGGAATTTCGAATACGACAAATATACACACACATTGTATACAGTCGGATCAACGGGAAACTTGCTGGCATACAATGTTGAAGATGTACTTAGAAAGAAATCGGAGATTTTTTCAACAACTATGATTGTCCCAGATTTAGAACCAAAAGAATATGTGGCGAAAGCAAAGTTTCTCAAATCTAATATGTTAGTTGGTATAACAAATAGAAATCGTCTTATGTACGCCCTCTTTCAATATAATGAGGAAAATTATAAACATGATTGTGGCCCATGGCACATCATTGATATGCATAAAAAATATAAATGCACTGTATTTGAAGTACAAGACAACTACATTGCAATATGTGGCTACAAACGATTAACTCTTATTAAGTATTGCCACGAAAACGAGTTCAACATATTATTTGATGCCGATATACTTGACGGAGTAATACGTTCATTCCATTTTTTAAATAATAATTCCTTTTTGATTTCTGATGAATCTGGAAAGTGTTTGCTCCTTGAAGGTGAAAACATAGTGATTCAAATCGCTGTTCCCCTACCACACTGCAAGGAACCATGGACAACAACAGCCCTACGTATAAAAGTAAAACAATTAAAAGATTATCTGTTAGTTAGTAATCGTATGGGAAACACAATACTGTTTAGAATTGAATATGGGTCTGCTGAAGGCACATGTGTGGACACTATTCGGCATCTGCACGGATCATTAGGTGCAACAATGTTTTACCTCAAAGAAGTTCAAAAAGATTATATATTTATTCAAAGCGCCGGTCATGATGGATCATTGCGGATGCTTTCCATACGAATTGAGTCCGACACGATTGTATCACATCAACGCACATTTGTACCAGTAGCTTGGGTGGAGAAATTAGCTGTAATTGAAAATAATGAATTTCTTTTGGGTTTTAACGATAACCATTTCGTGATTTGGTCTCACGACTATGACATATCCGTACAAATACCTTGTGGTGGTGGACATCGCAGTTGGCATTACGATATCACTTCTGAAGACAGGAGAAAGTTTGTGCAACTACTATTTATAAAAAATAAAGTGCTAAGACTTCATAAGCATAAAATGTGCAATATCCTTTCTAAGAGTATAAAGATGTTACGAAATCAGTGGCACACTCGTTCATGTAACGTTTTGAATATAATTGAACCACGACACATTGAAGTACCTTTTAGTATAGTTGTAAGTGCCGGAGACGATAACATGGTAAAAATATCTAAATTAATGTCCGGTGGTCGATTAGAGCAATGTGCGGAATTGCATTCACATATATCCAACGTGAGAGCATTAAAAATTTTACAAATGCAACAAGATGCTGTTTTAATTTTTACAGGCGGCGGCCGAGCGCAACTATGCATAGCGTTATTGGACCTGAAAGATTTTCGTGTCCATGAACTTACGAGTTATACTTTAAATAAGAATGAACAAAGTGAAGACGAAAAGACGCAAACTTACCGACCCGACCCGGAAACTCGAATAATGTCATGCGATGTGGTTAAAGTGAACACTAATAATTCAGGCAATAAAGTGGAATATTTTGTTTTCCTATGTTGTTCAGACGGTTATTTGCGCAAGTTACATGTTAGTGAATCTTTTAAAGTTATTTCCGAGGTAGCTTTCTATTGCGGCTGTTGTTTGCTGCAGGTACGGACGTTCACGAACTCTTACATTCTAGTAGCAGGTACAAATGGAAAGATACGCATGTTTAACTTGAGTTTGGTAGAATTACCAATTAAACTGCCACATCACGCAAGCGGAGTAAATGCTTTGGACATATATTATGAGCCTAACACCTATATGCTTCATATTCTTACTGGTGGTGATGACCAGTCAGTTTCCTATACTTCTTTAGAAATACAAAACGAAAATACATTTGAGATTAAAAATAAATTTTGTATTGAAAATGCACACTCGGCACAGGTAACTGCGGTACAGTTAACTTTCGATAACGAGGATCTTTGCGCATATACTTCAGGCCTAGACCAGGTTGTAAACAAGATCCATTTGCGAATTCCTGCAACAGAACTGGTTTGTTATACACCCATATCAGACATCAAAGGTTTGCAAATTGACAATTTCAAACGATGTTTCATTTATGGTTGCGGCATTCAAATATTCAAATTGAAACAATAAAAATTTGTTAGAAATACTTTCGGTTTTTCAATTTCACACATAATTTTGTTAATTAATGCTTAGTCGAATTCTGAAAAATATATATACATATACATATGTATGTTATAGCAGACTGTTCAATATTAATGCGAAATAATTTATATATCACATTTGTCTTCGGTTACAGTGGGTATCGCCGGGTTTGTGGTCGAATACGAAGTTGTGATGAGGATATTTGAGTCTAGATGCTCCATTTGACCTTCTTTTGCACTGCGGTAGTCTAGCATAAGTTCTTTAAAAGTCTCAAAGCTATTGAATGAGTGTAAAAGTTCAATAATTTCGCCGCTACTTAACACATCATCGAACGCCTCATTTTTCCTATATGAAAAACAAATAAATTAATTGCTTTTCTAATATTCCATATGAATTACTCTAGTTCGTCCGCAAATTGGCTCATATTGAAATCAGGCATACGAGCACAAAGTTCTTTAATTAGGAAGGTCTCAAAAGTATTGGTATACTCTTGAAATATATCCATATATACTAGTTTGTTTTCCTCAGTATTTTCAATGCAATGCCAATATTTCTCCAGAAAATCATTATGTAGTGCCTAATAAAATGAAATAATTTGACTTATTTACCATGTATGAAAATCGTCATGAAAATATAGATTTGAAATATGAAGCTAGTAGTTCCATTTTATAATTTTTATTTAATATATTTATAACCTGGAAATCTTCTCCAAGCACAATGTCTTCTATGTGACCAATAACATCGTCAAAAAATTGACTAGCCTTCGATTTACCGATAATATTCAAGGATTCATCCGATAAAGTTGTTTCCATTACAATAAAAGATATATATTATTTTAACAAAATATATTTTCGTGTTTTTATGTATTATTTTTCACAAAAGATGTATTTTTTATGTTATTTTCGGTTTGTTGACATTAAATGCCCTATTTGTTGTTTTATTTGTCGTTGCTATAGAGCTTGAGGTTACTATTGAATAGAAGTAGGCATTTCACACCCTCTTTTTAAATATCATGTACATAAAATCACACCGAATTGTTTTTATCAATATCTACCGCTCTTAGAATCTTAGTCCTGCATTAATGAAACAAGTAAAATAATTAAAAAGTACTTTTCACAGTAAAAAAATAACTTAGTACATGGATGAATACATTTCTTTAAAATAAGAAAAAGTAGTAAAATGTTCATTCCGCACCATCCTTTACTGTTTTAATCGTCAAAACAGGACTGAGAAATTTGAATTGCAAATCGGTAATCATTTGTCACTTAAAGTATTTGAATTTTTGGTGAATATCACTTTGGAATCCCTCATTCGTTGCCCTTGGTCTTTTGCTTTTCTTCAATCCCTTCTAGTTTCGCAGCAGCTCTATCGGCTTTATTTTTTTCATACATCTGCAATAATTCTCGTTTACTGGGAATTGGTTTAATATGTCCGGCTTGAACAAGATATTTTATGGACACGGTTGTACCACCTGCAATTATAAAATTTACCTCAATTACACTGAATTTATTATATGGGATGCAACTGAACATATCAAACGAAAACCTCAAGGAAAAAATTATTAACTTTAATACACATATACCGATATAGTTTACAAGTGTTTTACCATGGTTTGCATTCTAAACTTGGGTGTTAATGAAGGTCTAAATTTTGTTATTTTACGCACCTAAGGTAACCGCATAACGTAGGGGAGTCGCCACTTTGTAGCAAAGATAGGCTATCGCATAGTGACCCATACTAGAGTTTTGGAAGCGTTCCACTATACTTTCACTAAGGTGCATATGTTGTAGAAGCAATGGAATATCTACACCACTAAAATAGTAAAAATTAATGAATAAAATTATGTTGCTATGTATAAGCATGCATATGCACATTAATGTCCAATCTCACCTTTTTGACAAATAATAGAAACCTCCAAACCAACCAATCGAAGTAACAACATGAACAGGTAAAAGCACATACCAATATTTTTTGTACATCAATTTGAATTTCGCAAATAGTCCCAGTTTAGATGCCTCACCAAAAATATCCTCATCGGCTAAAACCGGAGATGATTTGGTGTCGGTTTTACCAGCTAAGTCCGCAGTTTTCTTTGTGCTAAATGAATGGCGACTACTTACGAAGGGTGCAAGTGATATACATTGTGTTGTGCTGTGAGAGTTTAGTAGGTACCATGATCTGTACTTCATGTTACCCAAAACTGTCAGTTGCATTCCTTGCCGCTGTTGCCAAACAGTTTGCCCAATACGCGTCATCAACCTCAATGTGGTCATTTTGTCAATTATTTCTTCTTTTAAGGTGGAAAAGTCGTTTTACATTTACTTAAAGGACATTATATATTTTAAATTCTCTTACATTTTCCAAAAATATTATATTAACTCTCAGACCGGTGATTGTCGTGCAATCAGCTGTTTATTTGAATTAACAATGTTGAAGTCTTTCACATTTTACCCTGTAGTTAACAAAGCTTTATGCTAGTTTAAAAAATTTAATAAATTCAATGTATATTAATACATGATTTTAAGGCAACTATGTCCAACAGAAATTTTAGGACATTTAACTTCGTATCTTTAGTTTTAAATACCTAACTTGATTTCTAATGTTATATCACGACCAAACATTCTAAGCTGATCGAAAAATATTTCAACATGCCACACTGTTTCCCAATTAGCACGTTGTTAGCTATATACATACGTATGTATATGAAAGATTTTGTAATTTCAATTGTTTATTCCAATAGTGAAACTTAATTTTACATTTAAAAAAATAAATATTCTAAAATATGGCTGATGATAAGAAACCCATATTCAGAAATATTGACGGGGATGATCCAGATCTAGAAGCCACGGATATTGAATCCGCATGTATGAATTGCTTTCGCTCAGGCAGAACCCGTCTCCTGCTTACCAAAATACCTTTCTTTAAGGAGATTGTGCTCATGTCTTTTAAATGTGAACATTGCGGTTATGAAAACAGTGAAATTCAGTCAGCATCAGAAATACAGAAAAAAGGTGTGCGCATTGAACTTAATGTTAAAAGTGCTGAAGACTTAAACCGACGAGTAGTACGCTCGGATTACACATCCGTAAGCATTCCTGAAGTAGAACTGGAAATACCTTCTCAAAGTCAAAAGGGCGATATAACTACCGTTGAGGGCATACTTGACAGAACGATAAGAGGTCTGACTCAAGATCAAGAAAACAGAAAACAAAAACATCCTGAAGCTGCAGCTGAAATTGATGCGTATGTCAAAAAGTTAACCTCTATAAAAGAGAAACAAATTAACTTTACACTTGTCTTGGAAGACATAAGTGGAAATAGTTTTATTGAGAATCCTTTTGCACCATCATCGGATCCGGGTTGTAAGATTTTTCACTTCGAAAGACAAAGGGAGCAAGATCAAATTCTTGGTAAGTGTCGTTTCATATATACATACATACATATATAGACATTATAATTTTAAGATACTTTAATTAAAGTATAATTTAGTTAGCTCAGATGAAATAGTACATTTTTAACACAACCATATTCATATTCTCAGTGAAAAAAAGTCCTATTTTTAAGTTTATGAGCATTTCTAGGTATTTACTGTCCAACAGATGTGTCAAGTGCAGAGGAAACTAATGATAGTGCGGAAAATTCGAAAACTCAAAAGAAACATCTACTGAAACCCATTGCGGAAGACGCTTGGGGCATTGATGATCTACATGGCGAAGTTTTGCAGTTTCAAACATTATGTTCACAGTGTGGTTCGCCTTGCGAGACGAATATGAAACTAACAAATATTCCACATTTTAAAGAAGTTGTTATAATGGCGACAGTATGCGAAGTTTGTGGGTGTAAAACAAATGAGGTAAAATCTGGAGGTGGGATTGAGGAAACAGGTATTCGCTTTGAAGTCAAAGTTGAAAACAAGGAAGATCTTACTCGAGATGTGCTAAAATCTGAAACATGTAGCCTTCGAATTCCGGAATTAGATTGTGAAGTTGGTCCATCTGCTCTTGGTGGTCGTTTCACCACTATAGAAGGTATTATAGTAGCTATGAGAGACCAACTTCAAGATGAAAGTTTCTTTTTTCGTGATTCTGCTGACGAAGAGAGTAAGAAACGTATGGAAGCCGTTGTAAATAAGTTCGAAAAAATTTTGGCTTTGGAATTGAAAGCAACTTTGGTTTTGGATGATCCCGCTGGAAATAGTTATGTACAATCTATGGCAGAAGATGATGAGCTAGACGAAAAATTAGTCATTGTAAAATACGAACGCTCATTCGATCAAAATGAAGAACTTGGTCTTAACGATATCAAAACCGAAAACTATCAGGAATAACACGAAACGAAACTATTTACTTCTATTTTTTAACAATAAAGTACTATATGTGGAAAATATAAAATATTGATATATGGAAAAATTTGTATTAATTATTTTTCTATGCTTTGGATCTGTTTAACAAATGTAATTATATTTCATATTTACTCAAAGTCATTGTCCAAACCTACTATATTCTGCACAAATAAAAACAATTACCTAATTATACTATTTGCTATTTTCTATTATCAAATTACAACATCCAAGGATTAAGCAGTTAGTAAACAATAACTTGCAAGTTTTTCGTGTGTTCAACGTAATATTTTTATTCATTGAATAGTAAACTTGAACACACCTTCACTTTTGTAATAGTTTAATTATTTATATACATATTATTAAGATATAGTACCGAAGTTTAATTTTTGGTTTTCCTGTTTTCACGTAAATACGTTAATAATAATTTTCGCTATTTTTATTACCGAATTGGCAACCATATATTTTTCCACTGGCAGCTGTTCAGTGACAGTTCTATCATTTGTGTTGTGTAACGTTGGTGATTCTTATCAATATTGTGGGTTTTATATATTTTATATTTTAATATTAATTCAATAATATTGTCTTCTACAGTTTTGAAATGTCTGCTTCAGCTGCGCGTAATTCTCATGGCCTCCTGAAGCGTGCTTGGAACGAGATTCCAGACATTGTTGGCGGGTCAGTCTTAGCACTGATAGGATTGGGAATGGCAGCGGTTGGCGTTGCTGGATATTATGCCAGAGACGGTGATAACCGACGATATAAGATGGGATATGTTGTAATGCGTCCCGATGATCCACGTGCAGAAAAAGTTCGAAAAGATTAAGTATTTAGGTGTCTTACTTCGTAATGAACTCTTAAGTTAATACAATTTTGAAGCCAGATTTGTAAGCGATCAACAATAAATGCATATTCTCCGTGTACTACCATGTAATTCAAGTCGGCATACACTGTTTGTGATTACTTTATTTACTGATGCCAATATTGAGTTTTGTAAGAAAGCATCGACAGTTCACATCTGTCATTAATATTGTGACAATTTTAATAATCCTTCAGTTAGTTATTTTGATCAAATATTTTCACTTTTTTGTATAAAACTCAACACATCGGTTTAAATTTATATATATTTCATAGTCTTAGGCATTCTTTGCGAAAAAACATTTATAAACCAATAAGGAACTTGGTGAGTTTTCCAATTCATTGATAAATCTAGCGAGGTTTTGTAGAGCTGACATTGGACCATAAAATAAGGAAAAAGATGCAGAACATTAATTCCTACATTTAAAGATATTAGATGCGAGAATGCCCCCTTCCAATTAAAATCAGAATTTCGGACGTTTTTTAATCCAATTACGGTTACGAAATTATGCGTTGTTTTGGAATATCCAAAATAAATAATAAAACCTCATACGATAATGGTTAAATATACGCAAAACAAAATAATTCCCCAGAATCTTAATATTTTAACTTTTCGTGCATACTGGGTTCAATGGATTATAATTGACCATTCTTCAATATATCAGTTCATTGCTTATTTTTCCTTTTCAACATTTTTTGTAGAAAGTGTTGAGAATGAGCAATTTTACCATATTTTTCTTTACAATAAGAAATATATTTAATTCCCAATTAATTAGTTTTTCCTATCTGTCAGTTACTACAACTCTGTGTGGCTACCGCCATTTATTTTCGTTAAATAATTTGCCGATTCGTTTTATTTGAACGACTTGATCTTTGACTCGTTGCTTGTTCGTTTATTCTTGTTCGTACTCACGCGTTTCTAAAAGTCGTTGTTTCTTTCATCGTGGTTCCGCGAAAAGTCTTAAAAAACCATATTTTCTTTTAATCTTCTGGGTTTAAAATTATTCCTAAATCTTGAGAACAATATTACGGATTAAACGTAGTTAAAGTAAATTTATTATTGAAGTTACGACGGTATAAAACTATAATTAAAAGTTCGAATGTCTGGCTGATAAATATGCAAAAGTGGTAAAAATTGGTGGGGACGGTGACAGCGAAAACATCGAATCAAAAACGGCATAAGGAAGTTTCAATTGTAATGTGCTTGAGAAAAAGAGTGCAATAGATGTAAGCTTACATTTTGCGTTAAAGAGCAAGTAGGAAACCCGCTTACTGCTTGTTGAAGGGAAATCTAAAGTAACGTGCCGCAAGAGCAGCGCTGCCCTCGGTAGCGACAGAGGCCTTACTTATTTTAAGTTACTACTATGAAGAACTCTAATAAGGAAAATTTTATTCGAGAATTGCAAACTGTAGTTTGTTTCAAAAATATATAAAAAGTGAAGGGTATAATTTAAAGATTCAGATTTGCCAAAATCTGTTATAAAACATAAAAATTGTTGTCACTGAGACATATGTGTGATTATATGAAACAAATTGAGTAAATGCATAAATAAATGTGTTGGAATTGCGACTTCTGTGAGCGTAATTTTTAATAAAATATAGAGGTCCCCTGCTGTCGACATTGTCCTAGCTATGTCAGCAGAGTATGAAAGTAGTCAAAGCGCGGCGCAAAGCAAAGGTATAATGCAGAAAGCAAAGAAAAATGATAGCAGCAATAATGACGATGACACCTTAGAGGATCTGGCGGGCTCAGCGAACAACGTGAGTACAGTGCTTATAAACTATTAAGTAAATGTATTTGACATTGTAATTAATAAATAATAGTTTATAGAATAATAGAATAGTTTATAAAAGTTTCATATTTTTTACGAACCCAAGCAGCCAGGGTCTCTGACCTCTAAATAATATTGGTGCATTTCGTATTTGCAGCTAACTAAATACATAGAAATTTCTTTCATAAATAATCTTCAGACATTTCTATATTCTTTTTAAACTAATATTATTAAATGTTTGGATTGCCTTTTCAGTCGATTATTGGGAAAGTAAAATCGCGAGTATCTAGCATAATCCCTAGCAGTTTTTCAAAATGGTTTTCACCATCGACACGAAATAATGATTCATTAAATGGAAGCCTCAATTTAGGCACGGCGCGGCGCCGTCGGCGTTTAGAAATTGAGGACGATGAAGAATATGACGATGATGATGACACAAATGAAAATGAAAGTCTTTCACGCAGAGATTATAAAGAAAATCTAGGCCACAGTGATAAAGTCAACAAAGACTCAGATGAAGATGATACTGACAACAATAGCGAAGAAGACTTCCCAAAGGCAAGAACTCTTCGGTCTGCAAAATCAGAATTTGTTAACGAACCACCTAGTAAACGATCCCGGATTAGTTTTGATGTAAGACAACATTTTTTTGCACTTATTTAAATTTTGTATGATTTGTTTTCTGTGTGTGTAAATCTAGGTTTCAAGTGTTCATCAGTCGCCGTTAATCGCATCGACTCCTGCGATCGGCAATAATTATAGAAGTATCATCAGTCATTCTATAGATAATGTATTGTCTAAACCGACACCATCATACATTACAAGTAATTTCACAGAGGGAAATGTAAATAGCAACGTAAACACACAACAAACGACATCGTCCACGTTCAGTACAACATATGTACCCGAAGTTAAACCGCAAGATGCTCTTACGAATAGAATGAAAATTAATGAAAAACAATTTGATAACGTTACTGGAATTAGGTAAGGATTCGAGTAAAAATATAAGAAATTTTAGATGTTCACTAAGTGTCATATGAAGAAATTTAATTTTTTAATGTCGTACACATAACTAGAAATATTTTGCAATATATTTTCATATATTTGATAGAAAAAGATATTTATTTCCCATTTGAAAAAAATATATATGTAGAAGTTAATATAAGAATGTTAATAAATATGAGATATATTTTTACAGCTCAAGAAGAACTTTGCATTTGCCTTCGACTTCGCTGGCAGCTAAAGAACGCGATATGTCTATGGAGTTTTCAAATTTAAAACGTCAATCCCTTGGTGGTGTTTTGGATCCTAAGAAACTGGGATCAGATCCAGCGGACACTTCAACAACTATAACTGAAGTTGAAACATTCAATCGAGACAACCAATCATCAACCTTTTCGGATAGGAAAGAGCGCCGTAATATAAATGGGAATACATCGACAGTGGTAAGCAGTAAGAAACAAAAGTTGAACGGTATAGAGATACCTGAGGAGAGCAATGCAGATGCCGAATCATCTTCCGAAAGTGGTGACGACTGTATCGGCAATAATTCTGAGTTGCCTCATATCACAAATTTAGGGCAACGTAAAACAGGTTTATTTAATATGTCCAATATAAATAGCCAAAACGGAAATAAGAGCCGAACTTCTTCGTTTGGAAATGGCATCAATTTTTATTCTCATTTAGAAGGCCGTAAATCGCTATTTTCTGGCGGAATAAACACTGCCGAATCTGTTAATGTTATAAACAATTCTACTTTATCTCTGACATCTCTTAATAGACGCCAATTTAATGCTTCTATATATGGCAGTACGGCAGCTTTAAGCGATAGTAGATTGCTAAATACATTCTCACCTTTCTACAAAGGAAAAACTACATACGGAGGCGCAGCAGCCTACAAGAAATATAATACTGGCGCAGGGTCGAACAGAATCTGTAATATCACACCAACTGTAATACGCCCCACTTCGAGTTTATCGACACTATCCTCTTCGAATAATTCGCTTATTGCAAATACTGGCGGGTCAAACGCATTAAGTGGTTTGAGCAACAATGGTTTAGAAAACACTTCAGCCATTTCCAGTACAGCTAAACGGATATTAGACTTGATAAACGACTTTGCCACACCCTTAAGCGAAGCTAAGAAGATGGCTAATACAAGCGTCAAGGCAAATCTACAAAATCTTCCACAAGCTAAAACGCGTTTAAATGAAACTGATCTACAAGCGTCACGGGCAATGCGTCTTTCACAAGTGCGCACACCTTACTCACGGCCGGCTGTCACCTTGCAGCCAACAATTAAGAACACAACTATAGCCCCACCTGTAAAGGAATTGCAAGTACCGTCGATATCACAGTTATTGCAAATGAAAAAAATGCAAAGCACCACCGAACGCTCACGACAAATAACCATGCAAAGCAGTGACAGTGTCACGCACGCAATAGTCAGGAGCGGTGAATATAAACTACCTATAGCAAACGAAAACAACTTGGTCGATAAGGAGAGGCCACAAGTTCAACAGCAACAGCAGCAACATACAAATAAAATAAAAAGCAAAGTTCGATCATCTGGTCGTGTTACTGCATCAAAGAACGCTGCAAATTTTGAAGCAGACGAACCTCCACCTCCAGTCAATTTGCCCAATATAGCGTTTCCGCTTATGCAGTCGGTACCAAAGTTTGACATAGCTCTACCAAAGCCTCAAACAGCTATGCCTCTCGATAGCATTAAGCCCAGCTTAAAAAATCACGATACCTTGCCCAAATCGCAAATGTCAATCGAAAATAGTACAGCCGACGCCAGTAGAAACAGTAATACAGCTCCATTCAAATTTAGCGCAGCCATTAACAAAATTGACCCTGCAAAACGAACCAATCACGTAACGATGTCCAAGTCAGTTGTAAAGGATGGTGATTCATCCACTACAGGAATTAAAATGAATTTCAAATTTTCAGCACCACTAACTTTTGAATGTTTTGCTTCGAATATTTCGTCAAAACATAATTCGGATACAGTTATTAAAAGGTACACATTTAGTCCGCCAAGCGATGTAAACTTTGAAGACAACGAGCAAGCGAAACTAGAAAGTGGTAAAACGGTAGTATCCCAACTGAAAAGCGGTAGTGTGCTTGATGCCCTGAAAAAACCCTTTGTTTTGCCGTCAACCACAAAAGAAATTATATCAAGCTCAAGCTTTGATGGCAACGAGTCCACAAGTGGTTTTGGCGATCAGTTCATAAAAGCTTCAAACAATAAGTGGGAATGCAACACTTGTTTGATTCGTAATGAGAGTGATGTAGATAAATGCGTAGCCTGTGAAACTATGCGCACAAAAGGATCAACGACTACATCAACGCTAAATGCCAATTCCAAAGCACCTCTAATTGATAGCTCTTTAACTTTGAGTGCTCAATTCAAAAAACCTTTGGATGAGTGGGAGTGCGACGTTTGTATGATACGGAATAAAAAGCAATCCGATAAATGTGTCGCATGTGAGACTGTGCGTAAAGGAGTGACAGAGTCCACCAGCTTAAGCACAAGTAAGTGGCAGTCTAATTCATTTGGTGAAGCATTTAAACCGAAAACCAACTCTTGGGAATGCCCAACTTGCCTTATAAACAACAAATCCGATTGCAATGAATGTATTGCTTGTCAGACAAAGAAACCAGGCAGTGGAAGCGAGGATAACACTAAAACTAGCTCTACAACAATCACTAAAAACACAACATATACATTTGGTTTCAGTAATGTTCACAGCAAGTCTTCCGGTCAATCAACTGCTCAACCGGATTCTGGTTTCAAATCACTAGCGGCATCCCAAATGTCAGCTAAGTGGGAATGTGATGCTTGCATGACGCGAAATGATGCCGCTCGCAATAAATGCGTTTGTTGTGAACAAGCGAAACCTGGAATGGCAACGTCAGATTTTCCAGACAATGGTCCTAAGTTTACATTTGGCTCAGCCGCATCGTCAAAATTCACTTTTGGCTTTGGGTCCAGTGTGAATGGAGCAACGACTTCAGATTCCGGTGCAGTATTGACATCCGTAGCCGGATCAAATCAAAAGACTGAAGAAGGCAATATAAAAAGTTCAGCATTGGAAAACGCACAGGCTACAAGCCAGGCACCACCTTTAGGCAGTGGCTTCATATTTGGCATAAAACCTACTACTGTCACAAGTGAAAAAGATGTTTCCAGCAAGAACACGGAAAACAAGGATGTCGCAGATAACGGAAACAATTCTAAGACGTCAATAACTGAATCAAACATAAGCGGTTTTAAATTTGGCGGAAGCACCGCTTCAGAGAACAATGATCTTAATACAAAACCCAACTTCCAATTTGGCGTGCCAGCAACCACTGCTACAGCTACGGTGACATCATCACCAGCTGTCAAATTCAGCTTTGCCGCACCAATACCTTCTGTCAGTGCTATTGGAAGTGAATCTAAGGAACAACCTAACTCTAATACGTCATTAAGTAGTAAACCTGCGACTGGAGGCTTTTCTTTTGGTAATAGCACAACACCAGCAACGTCTCAATCAATTAGTGGATTTTCATTCGGCACAGGTACAACAACAACCACAACAACATTTACTTTCGGCGCCTCTACATCCACAACTCAACCCAGTCAATCATCAGTTACAACAACCACATCAATGTCGACTGCCACCGTTAAACCAATGTTTAGTTTTGGCAGTAATACTACCTCAACTGCACCAGCAACAAAGCCAACGCCATCTTCAATAGCTACAACATCTATAACCACTACAACGCTTTCGGCCTTTTCAAAGCCTACAGTGGGTTTTAGTTTCGGTAGCGGTGTCTCAGGGTCTGCTACAGTCTCTCCGGCTACCAATGCTATTTTTGGTAGCTTTAGTTCTCCTACCGTTTCTGGGGCTCCATCTGCTATTACATCGGCGCCCAGCACAGCGAACTCTACATTGCCCAATGTGTCCAAAAATGTTTTTGGTACGTTTGGTGAAAGCAGCTTACCGGCCAAGACAACTACTACCTCAGCTCCATCAACCACTGCTGCACCTTCAGCAAATCCTTTCGGATCGATAAACCAAAATGTTGCGGCAACTATCAGTAATGAGTCAACAAAGCCCATTGCTTCAGCGACAATGATTTTCGGAAGTGCTGGGAGTGGCAGTTCGAATAATAAAACCAATGCCGGTGCGTCTCAGTCCTCGAATGTGCCGTTTGTTTTTGGTTCATCAACATCAATTGCCACCACGCAAGGTTTATCGAGCAATACAACGACAAATGCAAACATAGCTGCACCTGCCGGTTGGCCGAAAGGTGGATTCGCTTTCGGAGCATCCTCTATCAATTCTGGTACACAGAATACAAATGAGCCTTCTAAACCTTTATTTGGGAGTTTCGCCCCTCCTGCAGCTTCGTCAACGACAGGGACTAGTGGCTCAATGTTTGGAAACACAGTTAATAGTGGCACAGCTGCGGGTGCGAATGCTACTTTTGGCAGTGCGGCAGCCAATGATTCTACAGTGAGTCCCAGCACAATGTTCGGAGCTAACACTTCCAACGCACCGACCACACATGCAACGCAAAACCTTTTTGGCAGCGTGTCTACTGCGCCATCTTCATTCGGTGCACCTCCAACCTTTGGTAATAACGGTAACAACGCCCTCAACAGTACTCCGACCTTTGGCGCCGCCAGTTCGGCAACGTTCGGAAGCTTCGGCTCTACGGCATCGAATGCTAATGGTGATGGTGCATCTGCTGCAAAGAAATCCGAGCCGGCATTCAATTTCGGCGGAAACAGCTCTCAAATAGGATCAAATGTAAGTTAATTTATTTTATTTTAATTATGTAATTCATTGTAAGAAGACATTTGTTTGTTAATCTTTTATAGAGTGGTTTTAGTTTTGGAATGCAAGCAAGTGCTCCAGCTAAACCAGCATTCAATTTCACAGCTTCAAGTGCGCCCGCTTTTAACTTCACCGGTTCCTCCAGTGATGTAAGTCTAATACCTTCATTGTTGTTCTCATTTTTTTTTACCCACAATATGTTTTGTAGTTTAATTAATTTTCTCTAGTAGACATAGCTGTAATATGTATATAAACTAGTACTTCTGTTTACATATAGAAAATTTCGTACTTTTTTTCATTATTACGACTAATTCAACTACTGTATAACTGTATGTAGATAAACTTTAATTATTCTTGTTTTTTCCAATTTTCAATGTAATTTGCATTCTGGTATTGAACTGTGATTTGTGAAATAATAATCGCATCTACGTATGGCAACTTGGTGTTGCATTTCTATTAATCAAATCTCGTCTGCAATAACGGATATCTTCAAATTAAACTACATATATGAATGATTGTTGTGTACATTGTTGACTTTGACTTGATAAAACTATGAAATGAATAAAAGGTGGCTAAACCTTTTCAATTCGGAGCTACACCACCAGCGCCGGTTTTCAATTTTAATAGTGGGGCTGTGGAGGTAAAGTTGAATTTAAGGCTTGTTATATTTTAAAGAAGATGTAATTACATATTATACCATCTATTTCACCCATTCATCATGAGCTTCTTATATATATATTGTGTAACATTAAAATATGTTTTTTTTTAAGGCCGCATGTTTATATAATTATTAATTTTAATTCAAATAATCATGACAAATTTAAACTCAATATTGATAAATACTAAATTCATAAATATTAATAATTTTCTAAGAAAGTGATTAAAATATTTTTTAACATATCCTGTTATTAAATCGTCTATCGTCATTTGAACATATTTAAATAAAAAGCCTTTGGACGTAAATAATATATATAATTACCAACTAATGAACCATGAAGACCTATTTTAATACTTTGAGTTACATCCATGTTAAGAGTTCATCCAATTAGAAAGAAAAATAATCTCAAAGAAAGCTTGCGCTTAGTATATAAATTTACTGATATGTTGCACGGTAAACACTTGTATATGTAATTTTTATGTAAAATAATAATCATTTTTATTTAGAGTGAATTTCATGGTGTGAAATATATTTTAAAAGCAATTGCTTTGCTTTTGCAAATAGTCATTGAGAGACATTTTATTTTTCTTTAAATTTTTTTATGCATGTAATTTGAAAAAAAAAAAAACTTTTTACACCTATTTTTCTGACAGCACTTACAATAAATTTATTTACATTGTTATTCTATCTTACTCTAACTACCCTCATTCCCCTTAAATTTTTAATAGTTATACCAGACTTGTCCGACAATTGTTTATTATATACTTCCGCTATGTCAAATATTAGACTTGCATCCATCTTTGCTTTGCATTAGCTCCTTTTTATAACACTATATAGTTAAGGTTACTAAAAGTTTTAGGAAATTCACTACTACATCTACATTTAGTTTTGTAACTAATAAATCATTCATTAAAATTTTTTAAATAGAAAATTAAATATCCTAATCGTATTCCTAAAAATACTTGTAATATTTTTTGTATTCAAAATTTTATTTGTTTGGAAATGTATAAAAAAAATTAAAATTGAGAAAAGACAGTAAACATTGATTCAACTTTTTTTACAGGCCACACCGAATGCACCTTTCCAATTTAATGCAGGTACTGCGCCTGCTTCAAGCAATATTTTTGCGTAAGTATAGCTGTTATAAAACATTCAAAAACAAAAAAACACTAAGAATTCGAAAAAATAGAAAAAAGTATAATACCGCTACAGGAAATGGCCTTGCAACCAAAGTTAATTATAATCACCCAACTGCATCCACTAACTTTTTACTAATTGTGTTTCGCCTCGTGCATTTGAGTTTGATTGAAAGTGACTAGTGCATCGTTTTGTTTTTGCGTTCATTTGTGTATATTTTCTTCAACTTTGCAGTGTGTAAATAACTTTAGTATTTTGTTTCATTCATTTAATATCAGTCCATTTACTATTTTCCTTTAAAAATAAATGTACCAATTTGGGTTTTAAATAGGGACATAGCGATTCGATATAAATGTTTTTATGGACGAAAAGTAATCAAAACTTCTTTCGAAATTAAATTTAATATCTCATTTTTAAATTATTACGTACGAGTTAGGCAACGCATCTACCGAAGTTTTGAGGCCACTCGGTATTTCTTATATTTATCACTTGTATGTATTATTGTTATATTCCTATTAAAAACCCGAAATTTCCTCGGATATTAGAAACAAGTTTTTATAATAGGCAACGAAAAAAAATTCCTCGAGCATAAGTGAAACTTTTTTGTATGATTGAAATAATTAAACAATATTATAATAAGGTTTTTTTAATTTTCATATCTTCAGGCCAACACCTACAGCGACAAGCGCCCCCGGTGCTATGCAGGCTCGACGAAAGATCCGTCAACCGGCAAGACGACTGCCACCACGGTAGAGCAATTTACAAACGCAGACGCCATTAACGGCGTGGACCAACACCAAAACCAACTGACGGGACAAATACAATGGTCGAGACAGAGGAACAGCCAAGATAAAGATAAGAGCAAAAATAAAATTCCTGCAACTACGCAGAAAGGCGAGAATAAAGCAACAAAAACTAAATATAATAATTACACTGTTTCGGACAACATAATTAACACCAGCGAGAGCAACGACAACAACAAAGTCGAATCAAGCACACCATCATTGGTAACTAATGTAAAAATGGTTGACGGCGTCCGATGTGAATATGATATTAACAAAATCATAATGCCCCAAATGAAAGTAAATAAATATAAATATATTCGTCAGATCGACGTCAATGGTACACAAAGTTCCTGCAATGTAGCATCAATTACTGGGCAAAATAATGCAATTACAGGGAATCCATTAGAATTGTATAAAGTCAGCCATTTTCATGAAATACCCGGTCATCAGGTCTCTGGGAAGAGGCTGGTAAAGCGTAGTATCCGTGTCCAACAGAAATTTAACAGGAGCAAACAAGAATACATTGCACCCACAGAATCATATGTAAAAATAGATTCATATCTCATGCGAAACCAATATCGCAAAGTTAATTTTAAAAGTGTTGGATCAGTAAGAAGATCAATCGTGACAACTTCGCCTGGAATATCAAGTGATAACTCGTTGCCCTCATCCCCGTCGTCGCCGCCGATGCAGCCAGCAGTGGTTAATCAATATCATCTGGTGCGTTGCTGGCAAGACAACTCAGAACTGAAACCGACACAAAATGAGTTATTAGAGTCCTTGCCAATGGCAAATGAGCGACTGAATACTGGACGAAAGGCTTGTAACTCATTTATTATCACAAAATCCACTAGAGCCACTGTTGCGACAGATGTTATCGATTAGCCTTAAAGCTCTGCTACGACCACCAGCTGTTAGACAGGAATTTCAATTAGCAAAATGCTGGTAAATGACAGAATTAGACGTGACAGATTACATTATTATTGATTTCTAAAAGTTACTTTAACCAATTTACTATTTTAAGAGCTCTAATACTGTGTAAACAAAAATTATCAAGCAGAAAAGATATTTAAGAGTTAATAATGAGGTTATAGTAGGTAAAGGAATAAATTAGAAAATAAAGAACATAACATCAGAACAAAATTTCCAACGTGCAGTAATTCAGGAAATATGAAAGTAGTACATTCGTGCATACATCTTAATAAAGAGAACCTATTATACTACCACTAAAACTAGTATGAATAAGAAGAAAATATTTCCAGATGCCACGATGCGTTTAAGGTGAAACAGAAACAGGAAGATTATATACATATATTGTTTTGATAACATAACTACCTATATCACTAATTTGACGAAGTTAATTGAGGCGTTTATATTAAAAAAAATATGTGTTTTTATTCATATTTTATTAAAACTCAACTAGTGTGTGTTGGCATTTCGTCGTCGGAAATTGGCGAATGGAAGGTCATGTTCTAGTGCATCATCATTAATAACTATAAATATTTCTATTAACGCAAACTTGCTTATTATCTATTATATTTTGTTACTTTTGTAAGATACATAAATATTCGTTTCTAATTGAAGAGTGTTAACAAAATTGTAAATCTTAGTCTAATTGAATTATCTGAAATTTGTTTTTGTAACAGTAAAGAAACCAACTTAAATCTGCAGAAGACCGTTGAAATTTCACAACTACAATAAAATAATGTACATACATGTAAGAGAATATATGGATCGTCCTTTTTTCTGTTTTTTCCCTTTTCTGACTTCTTATGTACAAGGAAAAACAAAAATTATGATTAGGTATAAATGGGGCTTTAATATCGTAATTATTTTTTTACTTTGAATGCGACTGTTTTAAATGTTGCTCAAAAATAGTTATGCACCGCTTTCAGCGATACGGTTCGTGAATTGAAAAACATTATTTCCTGGTGTTGTTTTAACGACAGAAAACATTTCTGAAGTATTTTCGAGACATTTTGCGGACAGTTTTCGGTCGGATAAAAGACTGAGTCCGTTCCGATTAGACCCAACTGTCGTGGAAACGGAATATTTCTGTTATGGTGAAAATAATTTACAAGTATTGTCAGTGTAGATACGGCATTATAAACATAACTAGCAACAGTGTGATTCAAAATCCCAATTTTAATTTTATTGAATATATGTATCAAAAAATAAAAAACTTGAAAAAAAATGTATTTCATTTCAAACTATTGTTATTAGTTAAATATTTCATTTCTGCTCAACTGCAACAGTTCTTTGTGAAATGCAATGCAGCTTTGCGCAGCAATTTGTAATTGTTAACATAAAATTTAAATTTGAGATTGATACGGTCAAATTTTTCCGCAACAGATGTAAGTAATTTTACCAAAGAATAAGATAAATGAGTCTTTTATGCTTTTACTAAAATGATTTAAAAAAAAATTTATTAGATTAAAAAACTTAATTTATTACTTCATTTAATAAACGCATTGCGCCCAATTAAAGCTCAAGTGTGGCATTATTAATTAATGTTCCCCTTTTTGAAAGTAAAAACAATTTTCACTTACATAAATTTTTACATATGCTCGATATACAATATTAACACCCAATTCGAGAAAATACAATTTTTATATGAAAAAAATTTAAAAAGAGATTTCTTTCTGTACCAGATTTGTGGTACCACAAAGGAATACAAATGGTAATGGGCAAAACTGCAACACTCTTCCATAGTTGTTTGTGTGTGTCACTCGTGAGGAGCATTGACTCATTCGCCATTTTTATTTTTTTCCATTTGTCTTTTTTGGGTGTTGCTGCAGACGAAAACTTAAAAAATCGCTAAAAATGGTGAGAATATACAGAAAAACAAAGCAAAATTAATTAAAAACTTATTTTTATCGCGTAAAGATCAAATATGTCTATAGTGTAACTGATTTCTTTGGTTTACTGAATAGTAAAATGTTGTAAATAACGCCGGGTGTTTCTCAATAAAATAGACGCATTGCCTAAGGCGTTTAGCATGAGGAATCACTATTGGTCTGGATGCACGTGCACATTTCAGTATCCATATATTGATGGTTACTGATTGCAGTTCCATAATTTCGTAATTTTAATGTAATTTAGTTTTTGAATTTGTTTTATGTTACCTTAAATTACTGGTTAAATTTTTATTTGAAGTTTCTGGAAGTTTGCTTCGGTGTTACGAAAAATAGAACTAATGGGTATCTAAAAATATAAAAAGCGAATGATAATTTTCATAATATTGTTCACCATAATTCCAATTAAATAAAATGACTATCTTACAAGAGAGTTTAAGTTTTGCACCTTGTGCTCGAAAAGTAGGGTTATAATGTAATGAATGATATTATATGTTGAATTTTTATAAGTTGCGAAGAAAACTTTTTTTAAAAATGTTTATTATTTTATTTTAAGGAAATGTCTTTAAATCCTGTGCGCGTGCTTAAGAGCGAGGCGCAAGAAGAAAAGGCTGAAATGGCTCGCCTGTCATCTTTTATAGGAGCTATTGCTATCGGTGATCTTGTAAAAAGCACTTTGGGACCAAAAGGTATGGACAAGATTTTGGTAGCGCATGGTCGCAATGCTGGCCAAGTTGAAGTTACAAATGATGGTGCCACGATATTACGCGCTGTGGGAGTAGATAATCCAGCTGCTAAAATATTGGTAGACATGTCGCGTGTGCAAGACCAAGAAGTTGGAGATGGTACTACTTCAGTTACCGTGCTTGCTGCTGAGCTTTTACGGGAAGCCGAAAAATTAGTGGAACAAAAATTGCACCCACAAATTATCATTGCCGGTTGGCGTTTGGCTACCCAGGTGGCACGTGAAGCTCTTACACAAGCTTCTCAAGACAATTCAGCCAATGATGTCAAGTTTAAAGAAGATCTACTAAATATTGCGCGGACAACATTATCGTCAAAAATTTTACATCAACATAAAGAGTTTTTTTCAAAATTAGCTGTGGACGCGGTTCTGCGACTTAAAGGCTCTGGAGAATTGCATGCAATTCAAATAATAAAGAAGACCGGCGGCACATTGGATGACTCATTTTTAGATGATGGTTTTCTATTAGACAAAAAACCAGGAGTACATCAACCACAACGAGTAGGTTTTATTTATGTTTATAACTAAAAAATGTAAGAAAGATGTTCTTCATCAACGCGTTAAAACGGTTGTGAATTATGTTGCAATAGTAAGCCATATCACAGCCATTTTGACGAGTTTGATGCTGCAGCAATGCCATCATATTAATATACAATGTAATTAAATATTATCAACCTTTAAAGTTCATGTTAATATATAATAAAAAATTCATACACAAACAGATTGAAAAGGCGAAAATTCTAATTGCGAATACACCTATGGACACTGATAAGATCAAAGTATTCGGAAGTACTATCAAGGTAGACTCTTTGGCGAAAATTGCCGATTTGGAATTGGCCGAAAAAGAGAAGATGAAGGATAAGGTGCAGAAAATCTTGAACCACAATTGTAACGTGTTCATTAATCGTCAACTTATTTACAACTACCCTGAGCAATTGTTTGCGGATGCCGGCGTTATGGCTATTGAGCATGCTGATTTCGATGGAATCGAACGTTTAGCTCTTGTTACTGGTGGTGAAATCGTTTCCACTTTTGACAACCCTTCGCTGGTCAAATTAGGTGAATGCGACGTCATCGAACAGGTAATGATTGGTGAGGACACACTTTTGCGTTTTAGTGGAGTGAAATTGGGCGAAGCTTGTACAGTTGTGATACGTGGTGCAACGCAACAAATCATCGATGAAGCTGATCGGTCATTGCATGATGCCCTATGTGTTCTAGCTGCTACTGTAAAGGAATCGCGCATTGTATATGGTGGCGGTTGTTCAGAAGCTCTAATGGCTAATGCCGTTTTCAAAAAGGCTGGAGAAACCCCAGGAAAAGAAGCAATTGCAATGGAAGCATTTGCCAGTAAGTACTTTTTTGAATTCTTTCTTTTCAAACATATAATTCCAAATACTAAAAATAAACCATTTGCAGGAGCTTTGTTGGCCCTGCCAACAGCTATTGCCGACAATGCCGGTTATGATTCAGCACAACTGGTATCAGAATTACGTGCTGCCCACGCACAAGGTAAATCAGCCATTGGCTTGGATATGGAAAAGGGTAAAGTAGGTGATATGAAAGAACTGGGAATTACAGAGTCTTTCGCTGTTAAACGTCAGGTATTAATGTCCGCATCAGAGGCAGCTGAAATGATATTACGCGTGGACGATATCATAAGATGTGCCCCAAGACGGCGTGTTCCTGACCGTGGTTACTGTTAGATTAAGTTTTTTATTATTGTATTAAAATACTTGCTTAAGCAAAGTAAAACTATGTACTCCTTATCTGTTCAAATTATTTCATTCTACAAACAAAGCGTAAAAAAAATTATTAATATCTGTCCCCAATGCTGTCCGCTCTAATCCATTCTCCAGAAATTCGAAACATTGTACAGTTGACAGCTCTTGTTTCCGCACTTGTATCTCACTATATTAAAAATACTGATTTTTAAAATAAATCTGTTAATACTGGAAATTAATAAAAATAAATCTGTTTTAATATTTTTGCAAAAAAAACTTTATTCAATAAATCCACTAAAACAAGAAAAATATCAATACAATTATGGTGTCATACGGGCGTTCCGCTCCTGCTGGAAATACGTCGAAAGAAATAACTCTAAAAATTATCTTACGATGGTTCGGCACTATAAACAAATTTGTTGTCGAATATATATGTATATATATAATAGGTTGCAGTTAGTTAAAAATTGTTTAGATCTTAAATTCAAAGTCACGAACATTAATGCACATACATATTTGTGCGTCCGAAATAAGAGAACTAACTGCCGCGTATTAAGCCTTACTAATAGGTAGGTAACTCCTGCAGTTAGACCAAATTAGTAGAATAGCCTTTAGCGCAACCATTTAGGATATTACACATTCCATTTCTCCATGCTTTGGCACACAGTCCAGAACAAGAGCAACTGCACGAGCCATATATGTCATAGTGCCATAGCTACCACTGGGTGCACTGAGAGCGTGTTATGATAAAAATATAATTAATTAGTTAGTATAGCAATTTGATTATTTGTTGTTTTTATAATACAATCTTACCTATCGTATAAATGTTGACAGATATATGCTGCACCTCCACATAAGAGCATACCGGAAGCTGCCTGCTGGTCCTTGCCCTCTTTGGATTTGGCACAACATAGCATAGCATCACCTTGCACTTTACGTTGATCTTCTAGAAACAGTTGATTGGCTTTGTGAACCAAATGTTCAACATAGATAATACCGCCCAGAGAGGGTACCATATTATGTTCTGTCATAAGTGTGAGCACCATAAGGGCTTCCACCACCAATTGTCTATATTCTGGTTGTGGAATTTGATTAAGTGCCGTTTCTACTTCTAAAGCAAATTTCAATTCGCCGGTTGTCATTTCTTGTGTCAAACTCTGCGGTAATATGCGTCCTTCGATTGCCAATCCTTGGCATTTTTCAAGCACACTCCAGACGCGAGAATAGAAATCACGTGGTACCCGATTCAGTGCACCATCCAAGCGGCGGCGTCTTAACCATTGACCTTGACGATCATCGATTGTTGCTATAAGTGCATCATCTCCCTCTTGATCGCCCAAACCTATTTGACTCTTCTTGCTGACACGACTTGATTTACAGCTTACGATTGAGAGATTTCCACGTGCAACTGGATTAATGAAAAAACAATATTTGTTAATTGGAACGTCAACATTACATATTATTTAGTCATGGAATGACTCACCACTGCTCACAGCAAATTCTTTTCCGCTCAGTATGTGATAGAGCAAGTTCTTCATTTCAAATGGCGACAGGTTGAGCAAATGTTCCGAGGCTGCCTCACCGTCACAATTAAGTGTACGTGATAACTCCTTGGCCATTACCTGAATAATAAGCCCTACGCGCAGGCGCAACATTTCATGAAATAGTTGTGGTTCGGTGCGTATAAACATAGCTAGATACACCATTAATTCCTGCGTCAACATCGCAGTACTTTCATCATCACCATAAGTCTGGACACAATATTGATAAATAGTAAAAAAAATAATCCACAAAATGGTTTGAGCATGTTCAACTTACATCGTGGATCAGTTGACGTAACTCAATCTCTGGTAAAGGTGCAGTAATTGTATATTCATTGTTGGGTGGCATTCCTACAGTGACCTAAGATTTTAATAAAAAATGTCAAAATGTTTCATCCAGTTTCAATCATACTTAAACGAGTACATATGTATGTACTCACATATATGTATACATGCATATGCATAAATTTACCTGCTTCTGTCGCACCAACAGATCGGTTACGGCCTTGGCAAGATCCTCGACACGTTTTCCAAGCATTCCGGCTGTGTGGCGCACAAGGCCCCAAAGTTTCTGTTGACAAGCTTTTTCGTAGAGGCCTTTAAGGAGATCCCGCACAGTGACGACGCGACCTTCCTCCAACATCCCTTGAGTGGGAAGAAGTGAAGAATTAGTAAGAGTAGTGTCAATGATAACCGTGGGTAGAAGTTCTGTATTGTCGCATAGCTCGCCCTTTATGACTGAAGCAATAGCAATGGCCTCATCCGCATCTTCCTGCTCAACGTCTTTTATAAATAATTACACACGCACACATAGATGTACGTACATACAAACGTTGATGGAGAAACATTAGGCACATAAATGCTCGTGAAAATACAGAAACAAAAAGGGACGTGGCCATTACAATGCGGGTAGTATATAATAATTATTTAATTTTTGGAAATTAATTAGAAGTATGTACACAGAAGTGGAAAATATGCATGTATATTTTTAAAAACAAATATTTCAAATTACGTAAAATCCATTAAAGTTGAAAAATCATTTTGAAATATCATTGGTAATCAGGGATTGTTACATGCAGTGAATGAACGCACATTTATAAACAAAAATACATATATACATATAAACATAGAGAAAAATTAAAACAAAAGAGAGAAATATAAGAAGAATTGATTAGACGGAAGTATACGCAAAATTTTTAATTACAGTTCAGTATTTATTATTATTTGTAAACCTTGTATAAATTAACATAAAAATTTGTTTTGCTCGTATGGAGTTTTTAATATTTGTATTGCTGCTGGAATTTTAATTGTCAAGCATTCAATAAGTAAACAACTGTGATTTAAGAGTTTTGCGAATGTAAATGGTTAACAAAATTTCGAAGAGTGAATAACTAAAAAAAATTATAGATATATTCCTTTTTTTTAGTTTAAAACCCTAGGCTAGTTTCAGATACCGAGGTGTGCTTTGGAAGTTTTTTTCGCTTTTGAAATCACAAAGTTCAATATTATAATTATTGATCTTCTCGAAAACTAGCCTAGGTTATCTTTATCAAATAGTACACAATTTTAATGATATTTTTTCTGAACGAAAAATTAAATTAAATTATTTCGGTGAATTGGATAATTATATATGTGTGTATATGTATGCAAATGCATTTACTTAGGTGCCGAAATTAAAAAATATAACTTACCGGAATCTTTATTCCTCAAACCTAAGCCAGCTAATGAATAAAATTTTCACAAAGAGAGAAATTAAGAAGTAGAAATCAATGCACGTTTTCAGAAAAAAGTAGACAACATCAATTTGAAATAGGCAATAATCGAGATAAAGTTTAATATAGAGGGAGTTGGACCACGAGTTTAGATGAATACGGGATAGGGTGGAATAAGGATAAACTGCGAGTAACACATCACTTCTATAATAATTTATTTTAGGAATATTTGAATGTGTGTATGTATATGTAAAATATGTGTGCATGTGAGCGGGAACACTTTTAATCATTTTGCAAGTCATTCAATACATATGTATGTATGTATGTATGCAAGTAAACGTTACTGCACTTACCAGTATTGAAGTCCAACCCCTGTGTGTCGACCAAATATTGCAAAATGTCTCCTTGTTCTTCCAGATTCTCCGTTTCACGCAACATTGCAATTAATTCCTCTACTTCTGTGTCGGCAAAATTAGTGTCCGTGCGATGGCGTTGAACAAGAATTTTCGGTATAGCTTGTACTAATGATCGTACAGGGTTCATATTTACAAATTATAACGTCAAACCAAAACAATGAAATTATAATAAGAAATAAAAATATGAAAATCGAATGAAAATAAAACAGTTATAACATATAATATTAATACATAATAATAAACAAACTTAAGACGAAACTAGTATTCGACAATGCAACCACTTTATCAGTAAAATATCTGCACATATATTGCAAATGTTGTTAATTACAAATATTACAATAACTCATCATTTCATCGACTGACACATCTATGAATGATCCAACATAATTGGTTAAATTGAACCATTGCATTCTCGGACACCTTGCACTAAAAATGAAACTAAAACCACTACTAACTTTCTTGTTGTCTTGTAAACTCACTGCGGCGTTCAATGGCCGAACGATTATGATGTGGATCAATGGGGTAGATATTTTCACGAATCAATGGATCCACTGTGAGGGTGGGACCTTCTTCTGGTGTTGTTGCAAAAACACTGATATTATTAGCCTTATTTGGCTGTAACCATGGTGGCGGAATCACCGATGATAAACGTCTTTCCGTTAATGGTGTCGGACCTTCCATACCCAAATTATCAGCTATAAAAGTAAGTAATAGAGAATGAACAATTCATAATAAGACTGTTTATTATTGTATACTTACAATCGACATTAATTGAACGGGTTTTTTTAATAGCACCCTTGCAAGACATACGCCTGCGTAATTGACGTGGCCGCAAATGTGCGCCATGTAGTTTCATCATGCCGCGATGGCTAAATGAGCGCAACAAGTGCTCGTCCAAATATGCCTGTACGTCGGGATTTAAACGATCTGGATAACCATCTTCTGTGCTTCCCAAAAAGCTTAGATCGGTGATGGCGGACGTATTTAAGAAGTCCTTGAGGTTGCCCAGCATAACTCGAGTGCCATTAATATATCCAGACTTAAGCTTACGCATTGTTTGGATCATAGCCAGTGGTATTTTATCTTGATCTGTGCGAAATATTACAGTTATTATTGTATATAGAACTTTTTCGGATAATAACAATAACTTTAACGAAAAATAGCTATAATCCTATTAATATATATTAATCAAGTTTCTACTATTATGTAATTATTGACAAATGTTCATGAAAATTGCGATTAAAATACATACTCTCAATAGGATGAATCATACCATACCTATTTCAAGATAGTATTTTGATAAGTTATATACATTTACATAATAAATATTAATGAATGTGTTATTTAAAAAGTCAACTTACAATACAATTAAAGTTAGTATTAATCGCATAACAGATTTGGTATGGTTTTGCTTAAATGTGGTATTGGTATTGTGTATATGTAGGTACGTACTTGTGCATATTTACATGTGCAATATTTCATAAATACAGAGTTAAACAATTTAGTTTCAAAAGTATGAAAAAGATATGCAAAGAAAAGTTACGGCAGAAACTAGGAAAAATTTGGTCATTTTATAAATTTCATTTTAAGCGTTCTTCATATAAAAATTATTTCTAACTACAAAAGCAAAACATTTCTAAATATATTTGTGGCATTAGTTATTTAAATAAATAATTTACCACCAAATTACAATGACTAGCTCATATACATATGTATATGTATTAGACTGTGTGTGTGCGGATGTTAGCTATGCAAGCTAGAGTTTAATTCTAGAAGAAGCTCGCATATGACATTCTTACATGTAGTTTATATTTATATATAATATATGTACATATGTAAAAGAGGTGAATTGAAGGAAAAACATGCGAACAAAAAATTAAATTAAAAGATAGAAATGTTTTCTTTTCTTAAACAATGGCAAGGGTAAAAAATAAATAAGAAATTATGCATATTTCGATATACCGATCTTTATAAATATAAAATTTTGAACCTTTACTTTATTTAGCAGATACTAGTTATTTTTAGTTAAGTAAATAATTACGTACAGACTATAGTATTTAAACGTGTATAATACAAAGCTATAAGATGGCTGCCTTCATGTTTGTAAGAAAGATATAATGTAATTACCTAGCATGTAATGCGTGGCCATTAGAGTTATAGTCGGTCTTCCTAACATGTGCCGCCAATTGTTTGTTAGGAAAGCTAAATTTGTTGTGAAATTGCTAGCAAGCAAATCAGGATCACGAGTTGTGTAGTACTCTTCAAAATCGATATTCTGCGACGATGTTCATTCCAATTGAATTGCATTGCATTAGTGGGTGAAATACGAGCAAATTAATTTGAAATTATGTTTTAAGTTTTGACTGAGTGAGAAAGGTATACATAAGTACGTATATACTCTTGTTTATACTTGTCTCTTATATAAGTACATACTTAGATTTAAACTTTACGCATTTTTTCGTTTTTCATAACATTTCTGAGTTAATGAGATTCGCAAATGCATTTTTTGAGAGTATGTTTTGCCAACATGTACATAAAAACTACTGCGGTTAAAATTTTTTTTAGCAGGATCTAAACTTTCGACCGGGATAAAATTAATAGCAAACTACAAATTATTAAAAAAAAACTACGTGTAAATGTGTCGGTGAAAATTGACTATTTAATGTGAATGTATGTAAAAGCAAGCGTTAACATATTGTTAGGAACCAGTTTTAAGGTTATAGTAATATAGAATAACATGGACCAATAAAAATGCAAAATTAATTTAGATGTTAAAACCCAATTCCAAATCTTGATGTAATTTACACAATCTGTAAGATGATTCTTGCTTTTACATAAAATTCTACACGAAAGTTTTCTAGATAAAAACTATGTTAATATGTCCCTGTACACAAAGTGGTAATAGAATATATTAAAAATACAGATGTATGTATGTTGAGCAAAGTAGAGCATATACAAATATGTAAGTGATACATAAAAGGGCTTTACAGCAGCATACACCAAATTAAAGAAAACATACAAATATTATTTAACCGACCTAAATGAATTTTTCTCAAAACTAGAGTCACTAACGGACGACCCAGCAGATCCCAAGCGGATTTTAGGAAATTTATCTCTCCTTTCAGGATGTCAATCATTAATTCATTATCAGATGCGATATAAAATCGACTCAAGTCAACAAACTAATGTAAATAATAACGCAACAGATTGTAATTAATTTGAATAATTTCAAGGGAATTATGAATCGTCATTCAACACAGATGTAACAATGCTTGTAGCACTCGATTTAACAAATATATAGATTACACATATATTTTTGATATTGCAATAGTACTTAAAAAATCTAAGCGAATGCATACATTATTCAAATGACGAATCATAGTTAAAACCCTGTAACAAATTTTATATACATATGTATGTATGTATGTACACACATATGTACTTATAATAAAGCAAAACCTTTAACTTACTTGTGGTGTAAAGGCAAATATACGATCCTTAAGTGAGTATAATTTGCTGGTGCTCAAAATACCCACATCGCGAGACTTACGCCCTGTTAATCCTAATTTCCGATTACGACCCAAATACGTGTACAAATGGCTAAGAACTCGAGCTGGCTGTACTTCAATTGGCGCCACTTCAGCTATTGTTTGTACATGCAAATCATGTTCTGTCAACTTGTCACGTATTTCGTTATCCTCAGCTATGATGACCACTTGGACAACAACGTCAGGTTTCTTTTGGGCACCTAGACGACGATTTAACGGATCTAATTCTCCGACTGCCAAGAAACCCTGGAGAATGGAAAAAATACATTAATTCCTATAATATGAACATCATCAGAGAAAAATTATTAAATAAATATACTTAAAAAATGTGAAAAGTAATGAAAATATTATATTGAAAACATATTTGGCTTCAATGGTCGAGAGCTCTATTTTCGTTATAACAATGTGAGGAGAACGTTATTATGAATTATACACATATGAGTTAAGAGTGTACTCATTTTAATAATTTTAAACTTCTTAAACATTTGAGCAATATATGGTGCGTACCTCCTGTAATAGTCGACCTAATATGAACAAAGATTGTCCCCAAAGGAATGGGCATCTGCCTACTACTTCACGCGGTTGCGAGCCGGGATGTTGGTATTCGTTTGATACCAAATTATGCGGAACTGCATAACTTTCAGGTATAAGTAATGTCCCATCGTCTGCTCGGACCATAATTTTCTAAAAAAAAATATTTAAGATTAATAAGTTTGATTTGTTTTGTAAATGTATTATTTGATTGTCCATCCAATACCTCAAGGCGATCTGCATATTCCTTCACTGCTAATTTGTCATTTTGAAAAGCGTGGAAAAGAATGAGGTAACAATAAAACAGAGGCCACTCGCACTCGATGTTTTCAAACATTCTGAGTTCCCAACGTTCGTAGTATAAGCGAGATGGATCCTCTTTGGGTGTACGGTAGCCATCTCGTAAAAAGCGTTTGCAGCCATATTTTCCTTGAAGTCGTGATAAAATGGCATCTTTCGTGTTACGTATTAATTGTGGGTCATCAGCAGCAAACGCTGGAAATCCAATTACGCAAAGCAATCCCGAGTCAAGTTCTTTGCTGTTTGATTCGCGTGGTAACATAGATTGCAAAACAGCCTGACATTTATGTGCTTCATCAGCTAAAACATGTATAACACTTGCAGGACCTCCTCGGGCACCAAATAAGTCCAGTTCGTTCATTGCTTCTAGAGCTGCTTTGGCCATACCAATTGAACTTGCATTTAGTTCTGGCTCACCTGTTGAAATAAATTCATTTATACTATTTTTACAATTATGGTCATATGTTATTTTTCACCGTGATTAGTTTTGTCGCCTCGCTCCCAAATACCATAATCGGGAATACAATATGCCGACTCTATGTAGAATACCAGATTTTGAATAAATGAAACTTCATCTAAAGAAAATACAATCTGCAACCCAGATGCTGTCATCTGTGCTAAAATCAAAAGATACAAAGAAACTGCGTCGATTTGTAAATGACCCCATTCCCCATCTCCAACAACAGGTTGTCCATTTTTACTCGAATATTTTGCGTGCAATGAGTCCAATGGGTTTTGCGTCATTTTGAATCGTTCTACTTTATCTTTTTGATTCATCATTGCCATAAGTAAGCCTCTCATTAATTTCACGCAACTTTGTTCCAACTCATAGCATTTAGCTCTATCTTCATCTTGATCCGCAATTTTCTTGTAGGCCATCGAAAGACCCCATACGGCCAATATACAGTAAACATTATCACGTATCCAAGCATGGGAATTAATGTTTGAGGCAGGAAATAAGCCAGTAACAGGTTCTTGGTGCGACATGATCAGGCGGTGCACTATACGCTGGTAATAGTCCAGCCGGACGCCCGAATTGCTGCGGGAACGCATTTTTTTGCTTTCGAATGCAACACGTTCTTTGTAAAAGAAAGCGAGATCAAACTATTTTAAGAGCCCTGTCTGGGGGCTCTTGTGGTTTGTCAGGCAGCCCTCCCTGCAATATCCTTATGTAAGATTCGTTCTTAGCCCCACGAATTTTTCTGTAATTCAATTACAAATAATATTCTGCTTATATGCAATCGATTTGATAACAATTATTTCTTACTAATATGCACAAATTCACTATTTTAACAAAAATTAATCCCACAAAATAGTAAAAATATTGCCAGATGATTACTGCTACGCTTCCGCCTTCCAAAAATGTCACGCCAATGTCAAAGTAATCACTGCGAGTATCAGCTGATGAACGAAATTCCCTCACAATGAGATATTTTTGAGTTTACCAACAACTATATTTTTTATGGACCTTTTAAAAATAAAGCCACATTCGATAAGAAAATGGTCCATAAATATTTATATCAGATTTTTATCTCTGATTTGTGTGTACGACTAACTACAGTTAGTTTATAAACTTAAGTTTTAAATGTCCTGTTCACAATGAATTATTTACATTCCATGGTGGATCCTAAGCAGTCACTTAAAACAGTTTGCAATTTCTAATTAGTTTTATTTCTCTCTCTCTCTCTCTCTCTCTTACTCTCCTACTCGCACAAGATTTTAGCGCAAATCTTATTTTTGGTGCATTTTAAAAATTGGCAGTGAAGGACGTCAATAGAATTTTAAATTGGTTTTAATATATTTTAATTCCGCAATCATATTTTCTTATTTTACACAAGTTTCCATTTTACGAAAATATTCTAAGAGTAAAGAGTTCCTAGCGATAAGGAAAAATATTGACAGTTGTTTCGGAAATAGCAAGTGACTACTTCGGTTATATACAATCCAAATCTGCCTCAAAACACACATAAATATATGTAGATACATCTTGAAGTTTTCTAAATAGTAAATCGCGGTTATAAGTACATTTGGAGCGGTTTTTAATTGTCTATATAACAAAGAGTGAAAGGCAGGTCACCAATTTGTTTGTATATATGCAGTAATAATGTCGAGAAATGTGTTGGATAGCGGTGGTTGTGGAGATGGAAGTGAAGGACGCGGAGACTATAAGGACATTTACGAATTATTGGCAGAATTATGCAAAAATTTGGCAGGACCGTCTGAAAATCATAGTAAGTCAACTTTCCAGAATTTAATGATGTAACAATATTAAATTCTGCAGTTGTTTGTTCAGAAAAACTTTAAATAAAAGAAAAATTAGTTTGAATAGTGACATCTAATCAAATCAAATCATAAAGCTGAAAAATTAATTTATAAATATATTTAAAATTCTATTAATATTTAATGAATTGTTTCCGTGCGTCCAAATTTATTTTTAATTATAAAATATGTTTCCTTTAACATCCTTCGATTTGCTTTACAGGAGAAATTTTACGTCACGTAACACAGTACATATCCAACTGTCCCACTGCTTTGGGCTCAACATTGCCTTTCGACGAAACCTCAATTCTAACAAAAATCACACATCATCTTGACTCCTCTGTTGCTAAAAGTGTTACTTCGAATTTATGCCCTGCTGGATCACAATTCGGTGCAACGGGAAGTGATTGTGCTAATTCTAAAGGAGAAACAAGCAGTTTTATAAACAATAGTGCGTTATTTTTAAAATTTCATGAGCAACTCAAAGCAGCAGTAAGTAAAACTTTTCAGAAACGGGGAGAAAATTATTTATTTTTTTTTTTTAAACATTTCATAGCTTCCTGATGAGCATCAACGTACCGCATTGCTAACTTTTCTATATTTTATGTCTGACTCCAAATATTCAACTGATAATGGGCACAATGTTGGGAATGTTAACAGTCACCGTAGTCAATTAATGGCTTCGACTAACTCAGCGTTTCAATCAATCCGATCACATTTGTTGCACAAAACTTCTAGTCAGCAGCAACCTCAACATTCCGTACTTCCTGTTAACAATAGAGCCAGAAATGTAAGTTATTAAAAATGATAAAAATTATTGAGAAATTAAAAAGTTGGTTTTCAAACACACTTTTTATATCAACATACTTCACAGGAAGAAAGCGTAAAACCAATGGTATCTGGTCGTAGTGCCTTTAGTCGTATGACACCTGAAAATGATCCAACCGGTGGAAATTGTGGTGTTATTCATGGAGTAAACTTTACATCTCTACGTGCTGATGGTAGTAAATCACTCGACCTACAAAATAATGTAAACGACGACATAGTACAAAATATTATATACGTATTTACGGGTATTCAGGGAAAATACCTCAAAAAGGACGTAATATCAGGACGTTTTAAATTAGATTCAAAGGTGAAGTCTTTAAACGTGATTCAAGCAGGAATGCTTCTGAGGCTTTCTGAATTGGGGTATGCTATGACTAAGCGATACCATATTCCATTACTTATATATGCATATTTATCTGTATATTTATATTTATATCTTGCAGGTACTACCATGACTTGGTTCAGTCATATACAGATAGCAAAAGTGGCTTATGCCCTTTGGGTCTTATGGGACAGGGGTTTGTGTCCGCTTTAAAAAAAGAACTAACTAGATATTATGGCATGGTTGCAACACTTCAAGAGCAGGTATTGTTTTATGAAGGTTATTTAAATGAGTTCTGAGATTTTTTTTTATTTGTCAGTTAAACAGGCAAAGAGATCATGAACATAAAACAATTTTAAGAGGCAACAGTATTATACCAATGCGTCACGAAAGACTAACTTTAATGAAAATTCTAGTATGGTCAGTTGACGCACTTAAGAGGTTGCAATGGCTAGCGACTATAGCGGAGGCATGCCAGGAAAAGAAAGGTGGTGCTCTCGCTTCAACGGTACATAGCTTTTTAAATAACGGTAATCCCACTGTAAAGTCTCTAGTTCGTGAGCTTTTACTTGCGATTTGTGGTCCACTTTATCAAATGCTCTCACATTGGCTGTTGGAAGGAGAAATTTGCGATCCACATGGTGAGTTCTTCATTGAATGTTTGGCAGAAGTTGGACCTGATCGCTTGTGGCATGATAAATATAGAGTACGCATAGCTATGTTGCCAAATTTTATGTCAACTGAAATGGCACACAAAATTTTGGTAACAGGAAAGAGCATAAATTTTTTGTGTGAAATATGTGAAGATAAGAGACCAGTTAAAGGACGGGATGAATTACGTCTATGTATCGAAGAAAATGGTAAGATTTGGAACTTACATTGATTAAATGCAAATAATGAACACAATCTTTGTATTAACAGCGGATCACATATTTTCACGAGTAGCCGATACGAAATTGCATTCGACTATCGATGCTATTTACTTGAATACTTCGAAGCGTGTGCTAGATATTGTCATGGGCCCACATAAACTTCTCGAACATCTTCAGGCAATGCGTCGTTATCTTCTACTTGGACAAGGAGACTTTATTGGAATCCTTATGGAAAATTTGAAGTAAGAAGATAATGTAGTTAATTTGTTGGTATACATATACATACATGTAAAATATGTCCTGTTTCATAATTCATAGATGCGAGTTGGATAAACCAGCAAAGGAACTTTACTCTTACGATCTTTCATCGATAATGGATGCCGCCATAAGATCAACAAATGCGCAATATGACGATCCAGAAATTCTCAATCATCTAGATGTACGGTTGCTAACACCCTGCGATGGCGATATTGGTTGGGATATACTATCATTACAATATACCGTACGCGGACCTTTAGCTACAATGCTCGAACCGTGTATGGGCATTTATCAAATCCTTTTCAAACCTCTATGGCGTATGAAACACATGGAATTCGTACTATCCTCTAAAATTTGGAAGGATCAAAAGTGCAACGCAAAGGTAAGTTATAAATAAACTGAGTATATTTATCTTACCCAACTTTGTTTATATATTACTTGGAATACTGTTTACATACACGTTTATGTTGTTGTTGTTAAGAGTTATCCCAATTGTATTGTAGTGGTTTATTGATTATTTAGGTAGACCCCTTGGTGAAATTTCGTAAAAAAAAATAAAAACAAAAACTTAAGTAGGGTCGACGGATTTTCATTGATCGCTTATTTAATATGTTAAATATTTATGAGATGATAATAGCCGATGGGGTAGAGTTCGTCAAAGGGAAATAGCCGGTAATCTAATCCAAAACGAATTTATATGACATGTGATAAGTGAATAATAAGTACTAGCACATGTAATTCACAATCCCACCACTAATACAAGACATATGTATGTACATAAGTAAAATTTCAGTATTATTTTATTTATTTGTTTTGCATAAAATATAATCGCCAGTACTAAATTATGCTCATAAAACAATGTTTTGCCCTTTACATTGTATAAAATTGAACTTATCTCCCGAATGTTAAACTAATTTTATAACACCAATATACGAATTCCAATGGAATAAATGTTAAATAGAATGCTTGTAGTTTATTTGATATGAAACGCCATTTGAATGTCCTTACAACTTGGCCTCTGTCTTAAGCAGAGGTGCCAATTTTTGTGTTAACATTATGTTACCGGAAATCTTGAGTTTGCCTTTCATAAAAGCGGCTTGGGGATTGAGTTTTCCGAGAGCAATGTCCACCATGTCTTCATCGGCCACTGTCAATGTAGTGTCGACTTTAATACCTTGTGCTGGACCTTCGTATGCTTTAGCGTTTTTGCAATCCAGAGCTGTAAATAATATATCATATATTTTTTGTTGTGTATACTTATGGAAATATGCAAATGTATGTTTTATATGATTTATGCACATTGAACTTTTCAAAAGGTTTTTCGAACTTGAATATCTCGACTATTAATTGATCAAAAATCAAACCAAATAATTGGACTTAGTCACCACTTACTCCATTCTTTAGCCACTTTGCCATCTTTGGTGATTTTGTAGAGAAACACCCCATTTATAGATTTAGCCTTCGCTTCGTTTCCTTTTAGACCATCGATAATTTTTTCAAATACGGCATCAGATGCAAGTGACATTTTAATAAATAGCAGCAATATTCTTGTAAAAAGATTATATATTAGTCTTTAGTGCACTATAGTCAAAGTCCACACAATGCTGATAGACGAAAAGGCAAACGTCAAGTAAAGAGAAAAATTGCTTCACATGTGGATTTTATGTCGATTGCGCTGTCGTCGAAAATGCTTCGGAATGTATACAAACATGTTGCCCATCCATCTATGTACATATCTACATGCTTCAACCCCACTGTCAACATTTTGTATATTGTTAAAATGCAATTAGCTACCATCGTATAGTATGGTCGTTGTAGTAAACATAGTATATTTCCGTACAAGTGCCCAGTAGAACTGAGTCAGTTTCATTGATTTAACAGAATATATTAAACGACTGATAAATACCGTAATGATGATTTAAAAAATTAAGTAAGTGATAAAATGTAATATTAATTTATCTGTCATTAATTGCGAATGTTGTGAAAAATTGTACTGCTAAAATAAAGTAATTATGTCTCAAGAAAGATGAAATCGGAACGAATTATAAGCTCTACACCCAATTATTTTTATACCCTGAACGGGATATATTAAATTTACCCAAAAGGAAACGTCAGAGAGCCTGGATATGATAGCGTTGCAACCGAAGTTAAAATTTTATTTGTTATAGTCTTTAAGTTATATTTTGCTATGATGTTACCTTTGTTCTATTCTAATTTTTAATTATTTGAATTTAGTTTAATACAAATTTGTACAAAATATTTTCTCTATTAAAGCCACTCCGAGCTATAGGCAGTGAACTGAATCAGGTGCTCTATCGCTTGCATCTCCTCACGTCCGAAATGATACATTTCATCCATCAGATGCAGTATTACATACTCTTCGAAGTAATTGAATGTTCTTGGGCTGAACTGCAGGACCGTGTACAAAGTGCAAAGGCATTAGATGACATCCTTGATGCTCACGATGAATTTCTGAATGCCATTAAATGTGGCGCTTTCCTTGACTCTAATTCGGGACAATTGTGCCAGAATATGGAAAACGTGTACGATGGTATAATACGGTTGGAGTTGTGGCAAAACAAATTCTACGAAATCTGCTTTAAGGAGTTATCAGCTCGTAAAGAGTATGAAAATCACATATTTATATCTGAAGAGGCAGGAGAATTCGGAGTAACTGCTGAGCGTCAATTAGAACGGGATCAAGAGCGTAAGATATTCGAACAAATAATTGGAAGCTATCACAAGTCCTTGGATAACATTTGCGCCGATTATGAAAAGGCAGTACGCTGCTTTTTGTTGGCACTGAATTCGCATAACGATCATAATTTACAGTTATTCGGCATACGGTTGGACTTTAATGAATATTACAAAAAGCGCGATCAACGCCTTTGTGTGCCGTTGACTTTCGAGCACATGCGAATGAGTATTATGTTCAATGGGAATAAGAGTTTGGCGGGAAGTCGATATTCGGCGGTGAATTGACATACGCCCCTTTCGCTGTGGTGCAATGCGGTCCATTTAAGTGATGACTGCTTTAACAATAATAATATTGAATACAATTCCTATTTGAATTCCCGAAAATATCTACCTAAAGCTTCTTCAGAGGATTTGAATAAATATCCCAGGAAAAGAATTAATAAACAATCCAACGAAGGCATAATGTTAATTTATCCGCTAAGGGACCAACAAATATTAGGAAAACGAGATTATGATAGGGAAGATATGTATTGCAGTCACCAGAGTGCCAATGCAATTTTGCCAAGCTATTTAACTACACGTACTTCATTAGCAACTTCAATACGTCCCATATTTATAGCAGAGAAGAATCGCTTTTATATGTCCTGTTGTGAAATCTTGTAAAGATAGTATGCCACGGATACATCAGATGAAGGTGGAACTTATTTAATTATTTCTATGAAAAAGTTTTGAAACATGAAAAAAACTGCAATATTTTATCTGTGCATGTGATGGAATGAATATTATAGAAAAATGTCGATTGTTTTAAATTCTGAGTATCATTTTCGTTTAGTTTCCCCATTTAAATTAAACAAAATATTTTAAACCTATTTTCGGTATTTTATAAAAATGAAGCCCAAATTAATATTTATTGGTAGTAACTATATAGCACTTACTTTATGAAATTTCGAAGTTGTAAGACCTAAATATAAACATATTCGTAATAGTTATAAGTTGATTTTTCTCGTTTAATGAATTTAAATGTCAAAAGTATTTTGTTATTAGAATAAACTCCACTAAAGAGAAAACATTAATGAAGGCAAAGCATTTTCCACAATGCACTTTTATTATTCATATATTTGACCGTAAAGCAGGGGATCGAACTGTTCTACAAGCACGGTTACAACGTCATAATAAGCTTAGAGTACATACACTTTTTGACTGACCACTGGAGTCAATGAAGGAAATAGTGGTTATAAATTGGATGTTGATATTTATGTCCAAGGCTAATTAAAACAACAAAAAATAAATAATATTGATTATTATATACGTTTATTTGTTCATTATGTTCTCACTTTACAAACTTACTATGTATTATACAATATAATCATATTTTATTACAGTTCATATCTTAACTAGGGAACGAGTACTGTTGTACGTTTCCTCCGTTAGTCTAATAGGATATACGATTGTAGATGCATTGTTAAAGGAATATGCTTTATAGAATTCATAACTCGCTACTCTACAGCATTCATAAGCTTATAATATCTATAAGTTGATATAAAATATTTTGACCGTTATGTATTTTTAAAGTCTTTAAAGCTAGAAAAGCTGTTTGTATATGAAAGTAGATGTGCTTTTATATATGTATGCGTGAGGAAAGGACCTCTTTTGTTTCGAAACAATTTCAACAATCTTTAATAGACATGTGTAAGTATAAGTTTAAAGGATTTGATCACAACTTTCTTCTAAGTCATGTTTTGAACGCTTGAACACATTTTATTCACTTGTCTGAAAGTTTGGGAATGTTGCAATTCACCTTCGTAATGGGGTACATATATAAAAAGTCATATTACATTTACATTTTGCATTGCACGTCCTCTTCACATATTTTGTACATGTATATGTATCAGCTTCAACCCTATGCAAATTTTTTAATGACTTTGCTTAGTTATCCTATACTTTAGTGTAATTATTGGCTATTGCAACTTGATCGAAAATATAGCAAGGGACGGTTATACAATATTATATGAGTGTGTTGAGTCGCAAGTTAAATGATTTCCTTACTTGGAGTTGAAATGCCTATAGCTTCTTCGTAACCTCCTATCGACGATTCGAGAATACTGTGTTTTTTCTCCTTACTGTGGCTACGATGATGTTTAGCCTTTTTCTCCTTCTTTACGCTGACGGTTCCCTTACTTATATCTTTTGATTTATGTGATTTCTCCTTCTTGCGTTTTTCCACAGTGCTGATGCTGTCGTCCAACGCCGTTTTTGCAAAGCTCTTTATCCTCTCTGGGGAAATACCTAACAAATCAGTATGGGTTGCTTTTGCATTACTTCTCGATTTCTTCTTTGATTTGGGTTTGACATGCGTTTTGGGGACACTATCTTCGTCTTTATTGTGGTGTTCTACATCGTTCTCTTTGCTTTTGGACTTCTTCTTGTCTCGTTTCTTGGTTTTATCTTTTGGATCAATTTCATTTATTAATATTTGAGAATTATTGTTTTGATTTTGAGGCGCGGGCTTCACTTCGTGGAATCGGCCTTTAGGCTCCTCCAAGTCAGGGCTGTAAAACAAATAATTTACTACTTATTGACCCTAAACTCTTTGTTTTCGTTACTTACATGTCCAATTCAATATTCAGAGCTCGGTGGGGATCATTCGGATCAAACTTGCAATCTTTATCTTCACTGTCCGATAGAGCTACACCTTCAGGCATATCCATGATCGTGTTTACTATATGAAGTGGTTTCGAGTCTGAAATTTATTTATTTGTATTTTAAAACAAGGCGATTTTAATTTTAGCGTTTAAAGTCATACCATCCTCCGATTCGGAGCTGCTGTATGCCACTTTGTTTTTTGATCTTTTGCTTTTCTTTGACTTTTTATGTTTTTTCTTCTCCTTGCTCATTGTTTTCTCTTGTATTAGATAGCGATCAGAACGTTTCATAACTTTCAAAGGAGAAAATAAATATAAATTATTAAAATATAGTGAACAATCAGATTTACTATTGTATGAAATGGCGTACAACTTACCACCTATTTGAAGTGGTACATCCAAGGACAGTTCCGAAATCGGTATTTCATCAATATTGTCATATTGATCAACATTATAACTGGAGTTATTTGCACTTGGACCTTTCTGTTTATTCATATCTGTTGCTGAGGGCGAAGATTTAATATAGTGTGGGTTGTGAGATTGTTCTATTAGACGAGCCATGCGATTTCGTTCGATTTGCTCGGGAGTCAGCTCTTCACTCTTGCGTCGCTTGCCCAATGCCCCACTGTCATTATGAACAGCTGACACAAACAGTTCATCTTTATCCTCTTGGGACGAATTGCTACTTTCATCTTCAGGCGGCACATTTATCCACTCATCTAGATCGAGACCGTCAGGAAGTGGAACTTTGCGTTGTGCTTTTGGAGCCACTGGTATAAGTTCGCCATCAAATAATAAAGCCATCTCTTGAACAATTTCAATTGCTAGAGTCGGTATAATAGCAGGTATTGTGGATGTGTCAAGCTCAGGCAAATTTTCAACGTCGTCGGTAGAGAGTGCGACCATTGTGGCCCTTTTATGATGACTGCTGTCCTTACTGAATTGGGAACGCAGCATTTCAATTAGAATACACGAGGCATTTGCACGCTCCTGCACTTCAATATCATTCGAACTACTAAAACTTTGAAGCTTCTCCAGGGCATGATCACAAAGCTGAAATAAATTAAATTTTGTCTGTAATAATGTCTATATAAAACCTAAATACATCCTAATACTCACTCGAATCAAGCCGCTAACATCTTTATTTTCCAGACAAGTAGTTGCTAATTTTGTAAATAATTTAGTAACATTTTGTACAAACACACCTTGTATATGGCCGGGTACTTGGCGTGGGCGCAATAAAATATTTAGAGTCCTTTCAGCATCTTCTAAATCACTGCATTGAAAACATATGTATATACAAGTGTAATAATTACGACAAAAGATCGTATGACGGGTGAATTTTTTAATCAATCTACTTACTTTGAGAACTCTCCCACGATCCAAGCTGCGGCGTATAGCACTTCATACATTGAATTGCTCTGCGATGATATGGAGAATGTGTCCAACAAGTTGGTCATTTCATTCACTGCAAATTGACGTACAACTGGTACCCGTATAGCAACGTCTAGGAGTTGCTCGGCAATTAAACGCCCTTAACATAAAAAATATAAGTTAGCGAGATGAGTCATAATAAGTTACATCATAATGGATAGATACCGTGTTTAGAACCAGCTTCCAGTTGAATTAACTCAACTAGCACAGTTAAGTACCATTCGAAATTCGTAACGTACAAATAAGAACTCTGTGAGCAAATCTCAATTACTTTGAACAGCAATTCATCACGATACAGCGATCCTTCGGCACGCTCCATGTGACCTAATAAACGTTTGACAATTTCCATAAGATTCTTTTTTGACACCATTCCGTAAAGTAAATCTAGAGCACGAAGTCGTATCGATTCGTCCTTATCATCTAGGCACGCCAAAATTAAATCCTTATGCTCTTGCACGCTTTTCGGGTGGGTTTTCAAAATCTTGGACATGGCCAACAATCCCAGGTATTTCACTGCATAAAATGGTGAAGAAATTTCCAGTAACAATTTAAACGTCAGTTAAGGTTCCATGACATTCCTTAACAATTCAATTTACATATACATACATAATAATACTCACAATTCTGATCGGAATCCTCTATGAGAATGCGCAGTTTCTGCACGCAAAGCTGTATTGAGGCACTATGATTCGGCATTCCACTGCTAATACTGATGAGTACTGCAATCACTGTGTTTATGCACTCGTAAAGCAAGCTCATGGCGGACGTACTATTTGGGACGAATTAAGAAGCACAGAAATAACTTATTGTCACATACAACTTTCTTTCATTTTAATGCACTAGTACACATTTGATAAAATGCAATAACAAAAACAAAATCACTGATCGCACGAATATGTGTTTTTTTGTAAAAATAATAATAATAGTTTTGCTGTAATAAGTGCATTCTTTAAGTTTTGAAGAAACAAAAGTACAAACTATTAAAGCAAATTGAACACATGAAGTTTGTATTGAGTTTGCCGAATTTTGAAAAAAAAAAAAAAAAAAATATGTTCTTATACATGTAGCATGTATAAATACATATGTCCATATAGTTCATATGGATGTGTACGAATTTGAAATCTTTATGACAACAATAACACGACAATGAAACTTGCCTATGAATAAGATTTGTGAGAGGTTCTATTAATTTCTTTCCTAGCCGGGGTTCTAAAGGAGTTAAAGCGCCAAACTGCAAATGCAAGAGAAAAAGAAACAAGCAAAGAAATTATAAATACATAATCACATACACAAAACTTACAAAACTAATCAATATTTGTATTGGCTTAATTCTTTCATTATTCAGGAATTATTTCGGAGTGATAGACAGCTTGTAGGAAGTTAGTTTTCCCCGCCAAATAAATAAAAACAGAAAATAATGTACAAATGGATAAGCCACGCAGATTAAAAAAAATTTATTATAAGTCCTTTATTGACACATGAATAGGTATTTATTGCTAGAAATTTATAAAAAAAAACATTTACCAACACAATTGCTTGCAGTATGTTAGAAGTACAACAAAATAACAGCAATGTGAGCAGATTAGCTTAGGAGGTTTCGCATAATGGAATATGGTATTCGAAATTCCTGCCAACTGACAATACAAACTTAGCAATACAAATAAATAACGTAATAAAATTAGTAGCAATAACTTTTCGAGCCGAAAAGTGCATTTCTTTTGTTTGAAATAAACGTGTACATAAAATAGGAAATAAATTATGAACTTTTTTGAACTATATGAGGGAAAAATAATGGGTAAATCAAATATGCCACAAAGCAGTGCGTGCATAAAATTGATTTAGCGCCAAACGATATGGAAAAATCAGTAGGTGAGTGTCACTTGAAAAGCGAAATTATAAAACTAAAGAAATTAAATAATAAAAAATGTTTTCAGATAGTGATTTAATAAAAACCTGGAAATAATTTCAATCAGGGGTTGCGTTAATTTGCGTCCTAACGCTGGCTCGATTGTCGTAAGGCTGGCAAACTTGATGATTATTTTAGATTAAAGCCGCAGAAATAAGAATAGTCATTCGGTAGTATCAAATGAGACAAGAGAGAGAAAAGAAAAATTAAAAAGAGATTTAAGGGAAACTTTCGCTAAATCTCGTGGGGTATTTATGATAGCTTAGAAAAATTCACTCAAATTTGAAGTTACGTTTTTAAGTAATGAGAGGTTCCAAATGAACTAAAATTAAATCACATAAAATATCAACATATATATACATATACATATGTACATTATGTATATAAATATGAAATTGTTTAAATCAGGCTAAGGAAAAATACTCACCAATTTAATTATTTTAATTAACATCCAGTTGTTGGTGGAAGTCGTCATAAGTTTAAAAAAAACTGGTGCTAAAGGCAGATAGTTCTTGGGATTTTTACGGGCCAACTCGCAGATCACATTAACAGCAGCTGATTGTACACCTTATAAATCATTTATATATATATTTATTTGAAGTTAAGATATATATAGGTATAAGCAAGAGCAGTATGTTTCAAAAATTAAAAGAGTGTCTACATTTTACCACATTGTTTTATCATTTTGTGGAAATGGCGATATTTATATATACACATACCTGGATCAGGGTCCTCTAATTTTTCCTTAAGTTTGGGAAATGCAGGTCGTAATGCTTCTGGATAACGTAAAAATACTTTATACATCATAAGAACAGCTTTCATGCGCAAATACGGTTTTGTTGAGCTCATCTGCAACAAAATAAATAATACCTAATTATTTTGCACGTTTTTGCACGTTATCATTATTTACCAGAGTCATAATATCATTTGCAAGGTCCCGAGATAAATCGGGCGAAATAAAACAACTTAGACCGCTTAAAGCCACACCAGCATCGTATTGATTTTGAGAATTCAAATCCTTACGTATCATATTTGTTGTTAACATTAATAACTATGTGAAATTAAAGTGTATATTACTTTTAGTTTTTTATTGCAAATATATTTACATACCTCACTATCAGGATGAAAACATTGGCTAGCTGCCAAGTAGCCAATACGTTTGCATGTAAATCGTGATGAGCTCATTACTTCAATTATGTTAAAACCGGCCCATGAGATGTCATAACCGAGCATTTGTATCTACAAGTTGTGATATATATGAGTTACAAATTTGATTTGCGTTAAAGATATTCCAAAGAAATCAATTAATAGAATTTAACCTTCTATCTATGTATGTAATCCAAGGTTACAAAATTTGAGCAGCTTAGGTTTGCCATTATTAGTTTACACAAACACATGACTACTTACGTATGTTAATTTCGCAACAGCATTGCACTTAACGTTGATGTTATCCTGTCGTAGTTCTTGTTTGATTTCCTCAATACATTGTGCTATGTATTTCGCCTAAAACGATTAAAAAAATCGGCTATAGTATTTTTTCTAGACTACGAAACCGAATTAAAAAGCAAGTATATACTACTTTAAGCACTAATATATGTATATAATTATTGTTGACCACAAATAAAATGTATGTCAACAAAACACTTTTACCGTGAAGGTTTGTGCAAAATATTGGAGTCTCCAATGCTGTCGAGTTGACACTCTTAATTCGAATATAAATTCCGCAGAGCTTCGGTTATAGTCTTTATATAACTCAATGTCAAATTCTTATTTATTTTATTAATTTAGTGAATATAAATATTTGTTCGATAAACGAATGGTGGAAGAGATATGGATTGTAATTTTCTCATCGGTATAGCTTATATTTAAATAACACTAATTACTATAATTCAAAGACAATAGAAAGAATTGTGACATTAAGTGATGCTGGTTGAATGTGCATAGTATTCTGAAACAGGTAACAGTTTGATACAAATCTTTCCAAATACACAAATACTACAATTGATAAGAAATGTGAATACATATTTACTCTTTTATGTGTGTGCATATGTAAATCCGCACGGATTTTAATAAATAAGGAAAATCAAATTTATAATTCACGATAGTACTAAACATCTGAAGTCTCCTTAGAAATAACAGATGGAAATACATTTTACCTCGTTATCCTTATTATTCCTTATGCCCCGTACGAGATCCGTGAGATTCTTGTCAAACATACGTTCGAAATTTCCTTTAACTTTTTTTAAAGCCATTTTAACGTGTTAACACACAAATTAAATTGTCACTGTTTATCAGATTATTTCATCTATTATTAGATTAATATCCTGGCAACGTATGCTTTACTTCGAGATGGTTTCAAAATTGCACTCTTCTATTTTTTGGTGGCATTCACACATTTGATGATGTCGACAAAAATTCCTTCTTTGCTGATTGATTTTTTCACTTTACAAGACTAATTCACCTTTTCTGTTGAAGCCAATATCTTATTGCTAATAACGTTTTGTGTTATAAAGAATGGATTTTAATAATTTGTAATCTTCAAATTAAATTAATTGTAGTCATAAATTCAATAAAAACAAGTCTAACAGAATTTCCAAAAAATTTACTTCAACTATCGCACACCGACAAATGAATGAATGAAAGAAACTGCAAAATGAACGCAATAACACAATGCTGCCATACAACGAATTTATTAAGTCCCCCGAAATACAAAAAAAAAAACCTATCGACTTATTTAAATAAAGTGATAACTTTAAATAATTTTTATTTAACTAGAATTTAAAAATAAAAGTATGCTCCATTAATCCGAATATATGTATATATATTTTTCATATTTAGCTGTTTAATTTGTTCTAATTATTACATGCAACGTTTATTGCGAAGAATCCGATCATATACTCGTAAACTGAAAATACAGGGTGTCCAAAAAATAACGTAACGTATTTTGTATGAAATTTTGGAGCTGCGGCCGCCAAGCTTTCATTATTTTTGAAATATTATCAAATAATGAAGACACGTTGTTCTATCTTGTAACGCTCTATTTTTAGTTAGCCTAAACTGTCAACTGTCAATTTGTTTTCAACACCTTACATCATAAATAACGGTAAATATAAATATTGCGTTGATATAGGGACACGTGTATTTAATCCCAATCTATCATGTAATTTGGGACAGCCTTTATATGCGATGCTATGGAAATATACACACCCAGTCACGCAGAGAAATTACAAGTCTTAGTTTCGAAATTCCTTCTGAGCAATGTCCAAAGAATATTTTGGAATCCGTTTAGTTCCTACAAAAACAACAGACTATTCTTCATTCAATACCGATATTAAAGTTTTCCTTTTGTATTATTTCTGTATTCTCACAGTAAATTAAACGTAAATTTATTTTAGAGCGACAATTTAGAAATTCTAATATATGTAAACGTATTTACTTTGAAATAATTGAACAATTACATTTGCATCCGAAATCATTTAAAATTAGTGAAAAGAGTAAAGAACACAGTTAGTTACGAAATACTATTTAAAATAGGAATTAAATACCATCAGTAAATACATATGTGTTAAATACAACTTATTGAACATATAAATTTATTCAGGGATATAATCGTTTTAAGACTTACAATAAGGTTGGGTTAAAAATTGTAGATAATAAAAAATATATGAAATGGTTAAGCTGTAATATGGGAGTGGTACACGAATGACAATTTTAATATTGATAATGGTACAATGAAGTACACATATGTATATATACAAATTATATTAAATCTTCAATGAAAGAATAGGTATAAAAATTATTACCCTCAATTACTGTAATTGTATGCAGGTTTTAATAAATTTAAAACTATTTATTTTTCATCTTTTAGTTTTTTTTATCAATTATTTGGTAAGAATAGCTTCGTTCGCATTTCATTATAAAGTACAAATTAAAAATAAAAACTGTAACCTCCCATTTTTTAGCTGTACTCCAACGGTAAAGAAATGCGCACTGGCTTGTATGTACGTATGTATATACTGTTTCATCTTATGAAAATAAAACATACAGGCATACATACATACATACTGACATTTCAATTAATTACGATAAAATTCGCATTTCCTTTCTCTAATGTTGGAAACCCACTAATTTTGCCATCCAGTGACTTTGATTTAATCGTCATTTACAAACATATCAGCAACAAGACGATTTTTCCGGCTCCGCCATAACCAAATTAAAATCTAAACTATTTGGACGTGCAAACCCAGTTTTTATACCGTCCCAGCCGTCCTCTACTTTGTATTCTCCTGAACGTATTCGCGTATATACCTCCTGTGTAACCATACGAAAAGCTTCTTCAACGTTAACACCATTTCGAGCTGAAGTTTCAACAAAATGCAAGCCGTGTTGGTTGGCAAACCCTTGAGCTTCCTCTGTAGTTACTTCTCGACGACCACCGGCATTTACTAGGTCTAATTTACAACCGACTAATGCGAACACTGGGCGATGTGGTTCAATGTGACGTTGGGCTTCCATCATCCAAAGTGGAATATGTTCAAAACTGGCATAATTTGTTATGTCATATACCAACAATACTCCAACCGAGTTTCGGTAGTATGATTTTGTAATTGATCGAAAACGTTCTTGACCAGCTGTGTCCCATAGTTGTAGTTTTATTTGGGTTCCATCCTTCATTTCCATCAAGCGGGCAAAAAAGTCAACACCAACAGTGGGGTCAGATAGCTGTAACATTAATTGTTAAAATAATATCAATATATACTCATATAAAGAATTTAAATATTGCTATAAGCAGTGAAGTGCAAACATACGTAAACGACTTATTCGCTTAAAACATATGTTCAACAAAGGAGGATGATTTACTAATTAGTACATCTTTGTTTATTATGTAGTATGTGAATACTGTATCTGTTCAATTATGTAATTTACATATCAACATTTTTTTTTTTTAACTGAGCAGTTTTAGAAGTTTCTTACCTCGGCGAATTTGCCATCTGTAAAAAATTTGAGTAACGAACTCTTGCCCACTGTACTATCACCAATTAGAATCAGCCGAAACTGGTAATCAAAAATAGGTTCAACCATTCTGCAAGTTGTATCTAATAAAGATTGAAAAATAACAAAATAACAAATACAGTGTAATTGCTATAAATTTTCCACACTTTATTCAGTAGACAGATATGTATATGTTACTTTTGTTAGTCACTTCCTCCCAAATCCGTTTATTGTGAAGTTTTACTATATCAAATGCGAATAAAAATTATTAATGCGAATAATACTTTCAACAGAGCTGCTTTAGTTTTAAAGTGTATATAATGGATCCGCTTATATTGATTTGGTTCACTATTGGTAATATTGTAAGGTATTTAATTCCAAATGGAGAATCAAATTTAGTTACAATGTCTCCAATGGAATATTGCGACGTATTTGCTCTATGTTCACCACTTGCGTTTTATTTTGCAAACTTGAACTTTGTTTATAATAATAGAAGAAAATTGCTTATTGTTTTTTGTTATTTACTTCGTTGCATTCACTATGAAAATTTGATGCTGATAATCAAGTGTGATGAGTGATAAAAAGTGGTTTGCCTTCAAATGTCAAACAATTGACAACAAAATAGAGAAAGAAAAGACAAATTTTTGGCGTTTCTTCTATTCTTGATAGTTCTGTTTGAAATCTGAATTCAAAAAATAAATTTATTATAAACATATGCATTGTAAGTATTCAATACAATTGTAAGAGAATACATATAGTTATCTAAATATTAATTATAAATATTAAGCATATACATATGTATTATGAACGAAATATAGAATCCACAATTTTTGGGCGGATTTTATATATTTGTATGTTCAGATGTAGTTTTCATTTATGGCGAATGGCAGTTCCATTCAAAACGAAGAAGAAGAAAGTAAACAAACCCATGTGGGTTAATTTTGTTCGAAATAATAAATTACACCAGATAGACGTGAAAGAAAATGGTACGTAATAGAAAAATTCCTGCCCGCAAACACCATGGAGTTCGAGACCCACTAAAACAACTTGAAGAAAAAGAAAAAAAGTATTGTGTCCAATTATATTTATACCAGCATAAATGTAATCATATACATATATTTTTAGACTTAAGAAAGTTACGAACAATCCTCCTGAACGTGATAATCAGCAAGTTTCCTTCAAATTTACACAATTTAAAAAGCTGGTTGAAGACACCAAAGCTGGAAAGAAAATTAAGCGAATACATAAAGGTAAAGAAGATATGCCTAAAGATAAATTAACACACCCTAAAAAAATTGGACACATTCAACAATTAAAAGAAGAGACGGATGAAGATTACTTAAAACGTGTGAATAGAATAACATCACAATCCTTACGGGAAGCACAATACGAAGCTAAGTATGGTGTAAATGTTATTCGAAATGCAAAAACTGGAGAAATTTCAATAACCAAGAAGCCAAAGAACGAAATTGATGAATTATTAAAAGAAAAAAGAAAGAATAGAGATAAAGGTAATGTGTCCGGAAATAAAGGAAAAGAAAAACCAGGAAAGCCTCTGGATCCTGAAGTTGCAAAAGAATTGATTAAACAAGCCATTAAAGAGGATAAAGAAGAGGTAAATTTTTCATACCACAAAATATGTTTTAAAGGAACTTTCCCTATTTAATTGCAGAAATCCCATCAAAATCACGATTTGGAAGAATATAAACATGATATAGTACGCTTTGGAGAAATTGTACATGCACCACCAATAATTACAGCATTGCCTCGAAGAGCTGAAAAATTTGAGACAGTTCCAAGAGTAAGATGATAAAATATATATGAATGCCATGTTTAACTCTCTTTTAAATTTCAGCCAGGAAAAAAAGCTAATTTGCTACTTAAAACATTACTGCCTAATACCAAATGTGATCAAGGTCAATTAAAAAGTAAATGTAAATCAGTTTCAAGTAAAGCAGAAAAAGTAAGTCTTAGTGGTAAGAGGAAAAAACTTCCTGTGGCTACAAGAAAAATGATTGAAGACGAACAAAGCAAATTTATCGAAATTTATAGGAATATGAAGAAAAAACAAGTATTGCCATCTTGATAATCAGGCTTAGAATTACAGTGTAATTTTTTTATTTTAAAACTAAAAGATAACAAAACATATTTCAAATAAAAATCGTCTATTTCAATTAGGTAAAAGCCCGTCTTTTTTGGCTATAATTGATTTTCACAATGGTTACAGGTGTTCTTCATATTAACCATAGCAACTTTTAGCTAGCTGTCAGTTTATTTGCTATAGTTGTTACTTTTTGATTTAAAGTAACAAATTTTTCGCAGTGTGTTAATTTTTTATATACGCACGGTACGAGTAGTAATTTGGTTTTTGATAAATCTAACTTTCCGACAAGTTAGAAACAATTGCCTCTGCGATTTATAATGCACCTGAACGCTTTTGTAATAGTTGTGCAAAGCGCTGCGTGACTAGCAGTGATGTATCAATGAAACGATCAACGCAGTTGCTTAAACATGTCTCCGTGGAACTGTCGAGTTTCGATCCTGGTTTGCCGATGCACTTTTCCCAACAGATATCATTGAATTCATGTATCTGTAAAATTGGGAGATAAAATTGCACATTATAAATATAAGGTTAAAATTATACTAACCTGTGCATTCACTTGAGCCTTTTGTTTCTCAACCAACAAAAAATCCTGTAGTTCCTTATCGCTTGAAACCGATGATAGTGAATCAAAATCAGACATGATTACAATTTAATTTAAAATAATTACTTCTAAAACAACTATATTAGATCAGCAATTGACAGAGATACCTGACCAGCTCTAATATCAAAAATTTATATAACCTCAAATAAATTATGTTCCACAAAAAGCAGAGTCAAACTTGCAGATGTTTTCCTTATACCAAATTTACATTGAAATTGGAAAATACATTCGTATAGTATGTGAACTATAAAAGACATCAAACAATCAACATACACATAATCATGAAATAGCCATCAAAATTTGCTTGTTTAAAATATATTTATAGATATAATTATAACAAACATGATACCATTTAGTAAAACATTTGTACTACCAAACATAGCACTATGAGTTGACCTTATAGTTGTGTTACATTTTGGCTGACATTCACTGTCATTAATTCTACATCAGCTGATTTTGTTTCTTCGGAAGAGGCAAATTAAATGCAAATAAGCAATAATAGAAAAGTTATTTAGCCGGATAAATTATATATTATTTTTTCTTTTATATTAAATTTAAAACGTAAATTGACAGGCGATATAGCAAAAATTGTGTCCATAAATAATAAATGAAACCCATAATGATTTGGAACTGAAGTTTTAAGTCCAATTAGTGTGTTATCAAATAATAATAATACTAATAATAATAATGAAAGAACAAAAATTGTTACTTATCCTTTCGCAGTCGTTAATTGGTTAGTAAAGTGGTTCCACATCAGATACATCTATTGTGCTTTTCGATCGTCATACTTAGATGATTTTGGAGAATATCGTATTAACGCATATATGTATATAAATATATTAATTTTTACCTAATTATTTGTTTAAAATGATATGGTCAATTTGTATAGGTACCGGCTTTTTCTTTTTGTATGTTCAACATGTGCGTTCAATATTTGAGTCCCGCACAAATATAGCATATTTAACACAATTAGAACGGGAGTCTTTGTTGCGGCGGGAGGACTCGCTTTATTATTCATTTTATAAGACACTTACAGAGGAAGCAGACTTTTGGAGTGGTTACGATAAATTAACCAACTTAACTGGCATCGAGCATCCACAAAATGTGAATGTAATACAAAGGTTCCATGTGTTACCAGAATTGGCAATAGGGTATATATACCAAAAAAGTAAATGTATATCGCTGCTAATAAAAATAAAATATATTTGTAGATATCTCTATCATTTGCTAAGGCGATATGCTTTCACAGAAAACTTTCCAATATTTAGTTGTTGGCGGAGCTACGATGTTCGTTTGCCTTTGGAGCATCGTCATTGCGACGGCATTGGACAGCCCATGCAGTTTTACTTGGAATGCGTATGGCTTCTTGGCGGGGTCACTGTACTAGTTATTTATATATATGGAACATTACTGAGGTAAAAGCTTAAATAAGAAATCTTTCGCAATGGGTAAATAAATATATATGTATGTTTTTTATGATTTTAGTGAAAATATATTTGGTGGTATTTACGCAGTGGTTTCCTATGTTATGTTCCACAGTTTTGCTTCCAAGATCTACGAATCCCCTATGGCACGTGAAAATTTTGCATTCCCAATTATTTTCATGCAAATGTTTTACCTTTGTTTGTGTATTGATCGCATCACGGAACGCAAGGCGTATCACAAGCGGCTTTTTATAGTAAGATACATATATTTTTTATTAAGCTTTTATAGTTTTCATTAATATTTGATTACTTGTGATATTTATAAATATACTTTACAGACCATCAAATTGACGCTGTTGACAGCTCTTGCTCTTCTCTGTTGGCAATTTTCTTCTGTTATTTTTGCAACGCAGATCCTTATTATGATGGCTCCTTGGACGCCAAGTTCAATATCTGAGGTGGTTTCTAGTACTTTTACGATTGATTATGCGATCTCGCAACTTATTGCCACATCACTAGCTTACTACTGTTCCTTTAGCAACAAGAAATATATTTTCGCCTGGCATATTGGTCCAGCAATTGGACTTCTATTTCTCAGTATAGAGCGGCAAGTCAAACCTCAAACTCCTAATAGTGGCATTTCGTTCAAAACCATTTGGGCGGGGTTATTAGCGGCCATTAGTGTACAAGGAACTTTATATGATATGTTGGAGAGAACAGGATTCGCACGTTCAATTGACAACGGGTTCGCCTTATATCGTGATTTAATAGTGCAATGGGGCTTCCAGGCAAAAGTGAGTTTCTCTACCAGTCTTGCGGCCTGCAATCCAGCTTATCAGAATTTGAATATTGGCCATTTGTGGGAGCTCATAAAGACTCTAATTGTGAAGCCCTATTGTATGTACGGTGTCGTGATGTTGGCGAAGTTTTTTCGCAAGTGGCGTAAGGGTAGTGAAAAAAAAAATCCCAGTAAAGATAATGTGGAACGAGCCAAAAAATATGTGCTCGAGGATTTTTTGGAAGAAAACCACATATCAATGGGTGATATGTCAAATAAAGAGACGGAGAACGATTTAAATGAATGTCTTAAGTTACTGAAAGATTGTAACTATGATTACAATCGCTATAAACAAGAGAAAACTAAGTCGAAGAACAATAAAGTCATTGAACACGAAGAGTTTATGAATAACATAAAATTATTAAAAGAGCAGATTAAAGAAGGTACTCGAAATATTTCTAAAATTAACCATTCTGAGAATTCAGAAAAGCAAGAAGAAGAACTTACTGATGGAAATGTAAAACCGTCCATAAGTGAGGATAAAGCAACAATAAAGAGTGATTCGATTCCAGCAGCACCAAACGTGGAAATAAATGATTCTGAGAATGATACGAATAACGACACTTTTACTGATAGTAGTGGTATGCTGAGTGGTATAAAAAGTGGCGATGGTAATAAAAACACACGACGTACACGGCTTAAAAGCTCGGACTACGAAGCTTCCAAAGCTGACTATCATAGCGATATTACCGGATTCCACTATGTCTACAGCTTTGTACAAATGGCCGTTTTTACCGCCTTAGGGCTTAGTATAAAAAAGTTATTCTTCCTTTGTTTCACTCAAGGTTGTGTTATTGCGCCGACAATATGTTCCAAGTTTTGGTATCGCAAACAACGCAATATATTTTGGGCAGTATCATTGGCGGTTTTTTTAACCAGCATGGTTAATCCCGGTTTAGTTGTAAGTATTAACTAGAGCGAGATCTATCTATTTAAAATCCTTTTTATTTTTCATCTGTGAAACTATTTTAGAATATACGTGAAGAATACTTTCCTACACGCCCAGGACATGCTAGTGATGATTTGGATAGCATGTTGGAATGGATCAAAATTAATACTGAGCGCGACGCTGTTTTTGCAGGTTTCACTCAATAACTACAATTTTCTCACAATGCCTTTATTGCCATTTTGAAAATTACAGGTCCAGTAGAAATTATTGGCACGGTGCATTTAGTTACTAGACGACCGATTGTAAACCACGCCCACTTGGAAATACGTCACATCCAGTAATTATATATAATAAATTTTAGATTTTGCGTTGACATTAGAATACCGAATTTAGATATAATAGAATGAGAAAATATGCATTTCAAACCAGAGTGCAATACATAACAGCATAAATTGAGTTGCGCCCCTCTCTTGCACCATATGTGGTTGTGACTAAGGGATTGTATCTGTTCTAAAAACATGATGTAATAATATACGTGATTTCATTTCGAATTCACTATTGGCGGACTATATTGAAGATAAAATTCGAAAAGGCCCAGTATCTTTAAATGCCTAAAAAGCTTTCCATGCAAAACATATTTAAATGTTTCTGTTCTATATAATGCCCATAATATTCAAGTGTTAAATCGTTACTTACTTTTTTATTAATTTTTTATTTAATTTGCAGTGAACGCACCGAACATGTCTACTCAGTGTTCAGCCGTCAACAGTCATCAGATATTTACAATCAATACTCACAACTTAAAGTGCAGTATTTAATTATATCGCTTCAGGACTGCAGCAATGAAATTCGGTGCGTAAATTTTACGATATTTACATAGTTTTTATATCTGTATAAAAATATTTATTTGTGCTACTTTATATATTTTAGTGATGAATGTGACCTACTTTCGATTTGGGATGATCTGCAACCGTCAAATCGCAAATATCCGCAATTTTGTTCGGAATTGGCAAACAAGAATATACCCAGCTTCTTGAAAGTATTCTCTAATGATTATTACGGTATTATTAAGATGTTTTCGCAGAGTGTACAAATTAATTTGAAGCTTAGTAAGATGCCCGAAAAAGTAATGTAGCCAAGTAGTCAAACTTGCTTCGATTGTAACTGAGGCATTGGTAGGAAAAGTGGCCAAGAATTTAAAATGTCAATTACATTATTTTATTTATATACAAAGTTTCATGTTACGTTCATATTTTATAATTATTGTAATTTTGACAAGAGACATTTTAAGCCTCGATATATTACGATTGAACATCGATTTTGCTGTATTTAATAGTTGTCGTTAAATGAAAATAATTTTAAGAAATACAAATACAAACGACTCTGACCAACTTATGTAGATGTTCTAATGTATATATGTACATACATACATACATATGAGAATATGAAAAGTGTAGAAAGCTACAAAATGAGCAATACCTACACATTTTTAGTTCAATTTGAAACATCGAGCAGATATAAATATTGAAGTTTGTTCTTTTTTTCATGAAAGTTTTGAATCGTAATTTTTTTCCTTTATAACACCTAATGCCGAGTTTACTGAATTTTATATAGACTGCCCTCTTGCATTCCATTTCTGGCTTATTTGTATTACCTGCAATTAAAAAAAATATATGGGAAAAACTAAGTTTAAAAGTTTGAAATTAGCGACCTTTATTAATTTGCATGAGAAAGTGGCCTCTATGTTACCTTGTATGTATATATGTACATATTCATATCTGTATTTGAGATATTCGGTTGGTAATTAATTACAACTCTTGTCCATGAAAGCATTGCAGACAACCGTTTTGCAAGCGTAATGTTTATTCTTAAATGAAACATTTCACATGCAGTAAGGCAATCATAGTTTTTGTTTTAATTAAGAGCTAATGTCGGATTTAGGAAATGTGCTAAGCGTTTAAGACGCATAAGATAATACATTTTGTTAAAAAAAGAAAATAATGTTGTGTACATATAGGCTGTTTCTCTATGTAATTTAAAATACTGAATTTTAAGGATAAAGAGACTGCTTCCATGTCTCAACTACCAAACCTAATGCGCGAGAAATATTGTAATAAATTGTATTATTTTTAGTTACATATTTCTTAATTTTTCATATTACAGTTTAAAAATTGATCTTATAGTATTCATTTATTCTTATTTTTCTTCAGTGTTTATTTTTTTACTTCAAGGAGACTAGTAAATAACGTACTGTTTCATACTATTCGACTAACCATCCTAACAGCTGCAATTTAATAACATTGTGGGCATATGTGTTGTAGCGGATTAGGAGGCCAATGCAAAAAAAATAGATATTACTTTCATTATAATTGTGTTGGTTCGTAAAATGTGATTTACTATATTTATAAATAAAGGTATCAAAATAAATAATTTCTTAAACGCTTAATGTGGCTTTATGGTCTTTATACATATAAAAACACACTTTTCAAATATCTCGACTTAACTTGTACACCATCATTTTATCTGCATTAAATTTGATTCCAAATAATGAATCCATTCGATTGATTTTCAATGTACATCGTATTTTTCTATTTGTATACGGCCCATTGAAAATTAACATTTTTAATTACTCCTACACTTGTCAGATCAACCACAGGAACAGAGATCTCCATATCCTGATGTATATATGTATGTGTATATTTGGGGGAGGTGTCTTTATATATTAAATTGGTTTTTGTGGGAGCATAAATATGATTTGAATTTTAATTGTTTATCAATACAGCTCTATGTTTCCTCAAACAATTTATATCTGCAAAAGTATAAAAACTATAAAAAAAGGCAGGCGAAATAAGCAATTAACGAAAGTGTTATATGTTAAGGGTCACTAAAGCAATCGTTTTTTTTGTGTTGAGTTGGTAACTCTACTTACTAATGGAAATGTAATAGTATTTGATAAAAAAACATGTTTAACTTACCCTTTGCTTAAGTATTATTTTCTATTGAAATGCTGGTTGATAAAGTATAAAAATACTTTGAATCTTCGCTTTATTTTATTTGTATAAATTTATTTTATTACAGTTAATTTGCGACATTTACATATAGAAATACCTAAAAGCTTTTAATGTTCGAAGCATATTCAGCGGTGTTTCGGTATACTTTGGGGGCTTTTATCAACTAACATACGGCGCGTTTTCCACTATATATGCATCTATATATACATATTTGTGTATGTATTTTATATTAGGGTTAACCGTAAATCATAAATTATACATTTGTCTCAATGATTGCTTTTAAATTATAATAACAAAGTAGTTATTTAAGACTTTATAATATACGCACACAAAGGCGTGTATGAATCAAGCGTCATTGCATTTAAATACCTATGTATGTATGTATGTATGTGTATGTCGCAATAAAAATTCGCTGCTTTATTTCTAAAAATTAATATTTACACAAAAGCATACGTGTTTGCATTTACTATTCGGTTGTTTTTTATTAATAGTATTTAATAATTTTCTACATTTCTTTTTTGTATAATTGCAATTTGAAGGCGTTTTGATCACTAAATTTAATGCGGCTCTTATTTGAATGCTTTTAGTTTTCCCACGCTGTGGTTGTTGTGCTTGTTGTTTTTCGTATAATCGTATAACTACCTTTACACATATGTATGTATGTTTGTATGAATGTGTGTTCAATTGTATATGTATGTCCTCTCAAATAGAGGATGTTTCTTCAACTGGAGTCAAATCAATTTTAATAAATAATTAAGAACAGATCTCCATATGTTGGATGGCATCAAGGCACGAACCACAGATGGGAAGAGAAGCAACTAATTGACAAGTGGGATAACTCAGTGAAGAAGTCGGATAATTGCGTTTGTGTTATAAGTAACATTTATGAGATATGGGCATGGTTGGGCAGTTAAGCGCCAAGTATCCCAGAGTTATGTACCATGTAAAAGAAAGATGTTGGAAAAACGGAGATAACGATATATTGGGTAGTCAAAAAAGTCTTTTCGTATTTTGTCAATAGATGTTGTTGCAGTAGTAAATCTCCAGTGCTACCAATCACATTGTGTTAAACCATCCGTTCTAGAAATTTTGAAATTTCTATTTACACTGATGAAAGTTTTACGTTGATGGAATAATGTCTCTAGCGGAAAAATGACAAAAAGTGGTCGACCAAGATGGCACATACTATTTGCTTATTTATTTATTATTATAAATATAAAAAAATAAGTTAAAATTTGATTACTTAGAAATACGAAAAGACTTTTTCGACTATTCAATATAAAGAAATCAACCATTCAATCAATCTGCCATCATATCACATTTTAGTGTCGAATGGTTGGATATTTTTAATAGATTTTCAGACAGATATTTGATTTGGACAATTAGTAATTATGACCCGGATTTATTGAAGGTATTTGACTACTATAATAGAGCTTTCAGACTGCTCATTACATCAGACAATTACCACATATAAGTAGACAATTTGGCAATTTTTGCTAATCGCTACAATTATTTGATTGTCATGAAATAAAGAAACAGAATGTGCCATGAAGGGAAGACAAAGAGTTCATCTAATACCTCTCTCATTCCAAGAGATTCGTATTCGTTATCACCACTTTGTCGATTTAAGGACACCAAACCAATTATACGAGTACCAAAAAAAAACAACAAAAAAAAAAAAACAATGATACAATTATATTTACGCATATTTGAGTTTATGTATCAGTAACATTTTAGTGTTTAAAAGACAACGTGTTGGCCCCCACAAAAATGTACAATTTATTCAATCTTCATTCAAATGTGAGCGCTTGCTTTAGTTAATAACTTTGTAATATATTAAATTTATTAATACATAGCGTTTTCCAATTGAAATTTTATCACAGCAACAATTATTTATGCATATCGTTTCATCCATTATTTGGTAGTAATTTCCTAAGTTCTAAGCTTCATCTTCTTCCAGTCGTGTTTGCATAGGCATATGTACATGTGTGTGTGTAACTAAAAACGGGTTTAATTAGGAACACTAACTCAGTAATTTCGCCTGCAGATCTAATAGACTGAACGAAAAACACACGTACATCAGAATATCCGATGAAAGTTAAAAATCAAAGCAGACGATAAGTGGCTCATTAAGAAGGATGCAGGAATACTACAGGCTAGACTGCGTTGTTCTCTATATAAAGCACAATAAAACATTGTCTCGCTCGTGCTCGTGCTCGTGCTGAAATTCACTCTGTTGGGGATTAGAAACGAAAAGGGTGGATATTAAATTTAATAAGGGGGTCGCGTTTGACGAACTGAGAACTGAGATGGATCGTGAGTCTATATGTATGTATTCGAGTAAGTTTCTTTCCATATGCGTACTGATCATTTTCTAAATGTCTTTAACTTTGTGTTTGCTTGTATGTACATATGTATATATGTGTGTATATTCAATAACAATTTGCTTAGGCGTTAATTTATAAAATTTGATTCGTAACAAAAGCTCGCTTATATTTTCTTAAATATAAGTACCTACATTCTTTCCTATGCGACAACTTTTGTCATTTTTGTTACTATAATATTTTTACAAGTATTATAATGATTTTTTTCTTATCAGTGTTAACAAATAGTTGCTTAGAATCTTAAGCTAGCATTGAAGCAACGGTACTGCAATCGCCTCCTAAAAATTGTATCTCAATACTGCTGAGAAGAATTATGATTTTCTATATTCGAAAATATGCATATTAACAATTTAAAATCTATATGATGAAGAAAAATAACCTGTACAATGGTGCAATCTCTTAGTACTATAAATCACAAACGTCCCAAAATGTGAGCAAAACAAATTGTAAATAATATTAAATGTACAAATGCTATTTATTTCGCCGCGTCCGTTAGAGGCGTCATCCGATTTAACTCAAATGCGTCTTATTGTGGGGCCTGTGAAGAAAACCGACACTTTTCGCTTGAATTTTTCCATGGGTGGCTCGTGATCTGATTCTTCACTCTCGTAGCCATCACTCTCGTCATCTTCACCAAAGATGATAGTTCGTGTGTACGGCTGCACTGGTTCGGATCCATCCGACTCACAGAAACCCGGATTCAGTATTATATTCGGTATAAGCTCTATGCTTTCCCAACCGTTCTCGAAATCTATATGTTCAACAGGAATTCGCGTTATGTTTTTCAATAAGTCGGCGATGTATATTTAGTGCATAGAGAAATTGAGAGTGTACATATACATACATATATGAGTTGTATTTATGTTATTTGTTTTTCAATTTATTTGTTTTAATTATTTTTATTTTCATATTGCGTGAATAATAATTATTTGGATTTGAGTGAGATTTTTAGCAAAAGAGAGAGAAAGAGAGAGAGAGACGCATAGTGGAATGGAAAAGAGAAGAATAAAGAAAGAGTGTATTTTGAAAATGCCGTTAATCCCGTTTTATAACTGTAAAATTTTAATGTCATTTAAGATGGTATTGATGTCGATGATGATGGTGTGCGCATAGAGCAAAGTGACTGGATTTGTTGACATTATAAATTTCTCTTTTAGGTAGCATATGACTAAAATAAAAAAGTAAATAAATGTATATACAGAAGCAATTTTCATCAACGAATGCAATAATGTATTTTTATTATATATTTAAATTCTATCAACAACAGCAACGACAACAACAATATAATAACAATGACAACAACACACATTATACAATTCATTTCAACATATTTACAGATAAGATAATTATTTTACAATAATACATAAATATTTATTTTTTGTATTTTCCTTTAGCTCCTTGCTCTAAACAACAATAAAGCTTAATACTATTTGAGTGAAAAGTGGAAAAGTGTAAATCGCATAAACTACCGTATTTTAAGTACACATATTTATGTATGTATATTTACTGTATAAATACAAAGCTTTTTTCTAAAAAGTTATTATTTTCTAGTTCATTGATTGTCCATTTGAAATGTTAGATTTCTTTAATTTAATCTTTCTGAGAAATTATTTGAAATTGTTTAAAATCATAAACTATGTTTAAAGGGAAATCTAAGACCAAATTAAAATTTATACACAAACATCCATGTCTCAAATGAAAACAGCAGTATTGAAATATAGTTTCGAACTTTAATATAGAATACATTTTTTTAATTTTGATTTATGAATTTGAAGTAATGCTTTTGGGCCTTATCCCAATAATATGTACATATATTATACATGCGTGTGTATTATTTTACTTCAAACATCATGGTAAGCCCTAAGGTTATGATTAAGTGTATGTTTCAAATCAAAAACTGGTAAAGTATTTAAGAAAACTTGAAATTATCGAAACCTTTTCTATTTTTGAAATGCGGAAGTCGTGGTATAGTGTTCACAGGGGCTCCGGCGCCCCGCGGCAATTCATCCACGGCCAAGATGTATACATGAATACATATTTGTTTATGAGAAAGATATATACATAGATGAGCGAAAATATATTCAGCTTTTATTCGAAAAAGAATCATAGGTATCATCAAAAACTAAGATGACCGCTTTTTCGATTTATCAAGCGCTCTATATTGTCTCTTTATATATATCTTTTCTCAGCAGAATGGTTTTAAATATATCCTATATACATACATACAAGTATATGCTGGAACTTACTGTGCTTCATAATACAGTGCACTCGCGAAAACTCAAACACACGATAACTCGAACGTACGAAAAAAATCAATAGTGATAGGTTCAAATTTGTGGAATTGTAAAAAAGAAAAACAAATTTTTGAATGTGTTAAAAAAACTCTATCGGGCCCTGGAAGATGTAAAACGCTTCGTGTTTCAAAACTTCCGATAATAAAAATGAATTTTACAAATGTTTTTTTATTACAACGCAGCAAGAATTACCCAATCAACGGATTAATTTTAAAAGCAAGAGCTAAGGAGTTAAGCAAGGATAGCTCAAGATTTTTTGCCAGCGATGACTGAAGCGACACGCAATATGACTTATTTCGATCTCAGGGGAAAAATTATCTTCGCGACCGGAATTAGTTGAGCTATTCAAAAGTAGCTACTAGCTAAAATACACGAAATTGGTTTATGTCCTGACTTAATTTACAATGCAGATGAATTCGGGTTATATTGGAAACTTCTTTCGGAAAAATTATACGTTTCCACAAATTAAGAAAAAACAGGCACCGAAAAACAAATGTGAAAAACATAGTATCATATTTTTAGTGTGTGCCAATGCTACTGAAGAACACAAGATTAAATTGAGTGAAACAAGTGAATAGAATATTTAAGCATGTTAACTCCCCAGTGAAGTACAAAGCCAGCCTAGATGACATCAACTCTGTTAAAAAATTCGTTTGTACCACAGGCAACTACACTACCCTCTAACAAATCTATTCTTTAATTAGGCGATGTCCTATTTAGTATAAGAAGTCGGATTGCCTCAAAAATATTTACTTCTTCTTGAAAACGTAGTTTCGCGTACAAACGAAAATGAATTAAAATCTGAAGATACCTCAATTACAATGTCACTCCTTTCATTCAAGTAATGAATCAAAACGCAATAAGAATAACAAAGTTATATCGTCAAAATTCTCTGTTGGCAGCCATTTTTTCCGTTGAATGCGAATTGGTCGAATCAATGAAACAAAAAATTAACTTCAGTGATGCTATTACATCTTTGGTTCAGAAAAGAGACTTTGGTCAAGTGCTGGACAAATATTTTAAACTTTGCCAACCTGAAAGATGATTACGACGTTTCCCTTAGTGTTTTGAAGCAAATGAAAACTTGAAGAAAGTTTGGAAAAGGAAGCTTCAAATATTCTCGAAGGCTTAAACGCTGTGATAAAAACTTATGATTAACAACAATACATTTTTATTAGGTTACTTTTACAGAAGAAGAAATAAATAACTGGATTAAAGACAACTACTTGATTTAGGAGGAACAAGTATGGATATCATTAGTTCGAGTTTTTGCGAGAGCACTGTAGATATAAAAATATAGAAAAGAAGAAGGTACAAGTACAAACAAAAAAGTGTGCAGGATATTTCAGTATTAAAAATGAAAACAATTTTATTACATGTATATTTTCATATTTGTTAAACCCGAATTTCGAGCAATTAAATGTGCAAAACACTAAGGGGATGTTCAGATTGCACTTGCTACAAAATGCGAATGAAAGTTTTAAATCAGTTATTGTTATTTTTATTGTATGTTGAAATAAAATCTATCCTTTGACTCGTTACACCGTACAACACAAGCTGGCAGATAAAGGTAGTGTACCGAATCGAACAAACTTTTGAAACAACCAAGGACTCTGTATACCATTTTAAAAGATCATAATATGAAGTTTGAAAACTTGAAATAATATTTCAGTATTGAAAGCTTCAGAATTATGAACACAACAATATTTTGTTGCCAATGCTTTATCTTATTAAACAAAATTTGGCTTTATGTTTCTATTTATTGCATTAAAAGCACTAGAGGCTTCATGTAGCGCTTCATTTAGGCAAAATTTCAGGTCAAATTTGATATTTGATAAAAAAAAATATTTATTACTTTTTTCTGTACGTTGATTTCATTGCAATATATGTATATCATATATATAGTAAGTAAGTGTAGTGGTCCATTTTATCGACAAAAGCTATTTTCTTCATACGGTGTACTACGTGTGGTATACGTAACTTTCGAATGCATTTGTATTTAATTCTAGAAAAGTAGGCACGGGTAATATGTTATATTGGATATGTTCTGTCACATCATGTTAAACGGTGCTTTAAATAGACACACATATATATAAAAGGGAACTTGTCGCAAGCGATCTAAAACACCCGATATGCAAACAATAAACAATATTTACACACTTCAATCATTGAAAAATTGATAAAGTATAGTACTTATTTATGTTTATAGAAACATACATACATGTATCAAAGCAAAAGCACTGATATACATACTATTTAAAATTGTACACAAAGCAAAATAAGGAATAATGATAAAATAATAAAGGGCGAACCACAAAGACGCGCTCTAAATGAAATTAAGCCATGACAACAACATTCAAATTGCGTTCAGCATCTGCATTAGGTATATTACGAGTAGCTATAGCACTGGTGGCGGTGTAGTTAGTGTTACTAGTGATATTGTTTGTAGTATCTGTATTATGGTTAGTACCCGTTTGCGATGATTGATAACATTCTTTCGATAAAACTATACATAGTCCAATTGCTAATATCACAAGAGTTCCAAGTACAACACTGACGGCGATTATCCAAATGCGCGGATCGAAATTATCTAAGTCGGGTTGTATAAGGCGTATTAAATCTATATAAGAAAGAAAAAGATATAAAAAAGAAAGATACGTGGAAAGGCGAGTTACGAACAATAACACACAACAAAATAGTAAAAGTTACAGGAAATAATAGCAAAAAGTCATATTCATGTTAGTGTCATTACGTACATACATATGTTGGTAATGTTCATATCTATGATTGTATGACTATGTGTATGTTTGTATGTACGTATGTGTATATTTAGGATGATAGACACATTTACAGATACATCTTTAAAGGCTACATACATTTATGGAAATCTGGAAATTACATTTTGATAATAAATTACATAAGAGTGTAGAAATGATAACTTTGGAGCTGGTCGAAGATTGTTGGGGGCTTATGTTTAATGAACAAAAGAAGTTATTTCTTGAATAATATGAAAGAGTAATCGTGAAGAGTTTCGAAAACAAATATTGACGCTTAGCCGAATTTCATCGAATTTCAAATATTTTGAATGTACGGCACATTTTCTAACGAAGTTACATAAATATTTTTTTTGTTTTTAAATTATTTAGATCGATTCGGCTGTTTTTCAAGTAAGGTGTCACTATGTATATGAGACGATAACGGGAATTTATTATTCGTATATATATATATATTATTCGTATATTTTTGCAAATTTGGTTTAGCTAATGCCAAAAAAGTATCTATCTTTCAAAAATTGAGAGACACAATTGACATCTTGAGACCCATATTTTGTGTTGGGAGAGATTTAATTTTTTATGAAGGTGGACTTATTAAAATTCCCAGTTTCTTCAATTGCAGCGATCCATGTGTGTTTTTGAATTAGCGAAATAAAATTTTGTAAACAAACCCACATAGTCTTCTTTTACCGATTCTGCAAGTAATTAAATATTTTTTGTTCAAACTATTTTATGTTTTTTATCTTTCGGATATAAATTATACGTAGAGATTTGTATTTTTGCTATTGAACACAATTAAGGATTATACGTTTGCCATGTTCATCCTATCGCTTACTCACTTAAATGAAACTCATTTGTACATTGACTGCCATTGATCTAATCGAAGATCGCATTATGAAAAACTTAGCAAATTCCACTCTAACATGTCCATACGAGTATATTACAAAAAAAAATATTTTATGAGTACATATTGTTGATCACGTAGACAACTTTTAGCAGTTAAACACAATTACGTGTGTAGGTATAAAAGCGGGGTGATTCACAGAGAACCAAAAAAACGGAAAAATCGCGCATGCGGGAAATGTTCTACATTCTGAAGAACTTTGAGAAGGAGACTATGGATTTAAGCTCGGTTTCGAGCCCGCAGTTTTTAAGGCGAAGTTTTTTAAGGATCATAAAAATTTGTACCACAGTTTTCGAAAAATCCGAAGGAAAATTAATACGTAGGTGCATTTTGATATTCTATTGATCTTTTGTCACATATCTTCCATACAATCGATTAATCAGTATTTTTAAATTTCGCCTTAAAAACGTTTTAGACCAATAGTTTCTTAGGCAAAGTTGTTCAGAATGATTCGTAGAACATTTCCCACATACGGAATTTAGAGTTTTTCAAGTAAGTTGGCTTTATTACAAGCCTTTTATAAGATCGTTATTAAGTGCTTTCTGTCTGTCTGTCTGTATTGACACCACACTCACCTTCCTCTTTGGTTTCAGGAAGCGTTGTTACATTGGTGGTAACAACCTCGCCACTGCCTAACTGGTTGTTGGCCCATATCCGAAATTCGTATGTGGTGTTGGGCTCCAGGCGATATACCTCCATTTGCCGCTGAATTCGTCCGTTGATATTCGATAAGATGTTAATTTAAAAAAACATATGAATATATTATTTTTGAAATAAATAAGTTAGTGCGACTCTTATCGAGTGGGTGGCGGCAAAGATATGAAATGAATGCAAATGAAAATTATAGCACGCAAGTACCAAGTACCAGGGTTGTTTTCCATTGCATGCACATGAAATAACGGAAATATTTTGCTCATGTCATGTGGTCGTAATGGCCACTTGCCACTGAAATATTTGCAATACCTACATACATATATTAAGTGCACTGGTACTGGCATTGTAACAACAGATCAATTCCAAGGAGAATGTTCAGGGATTCAATAAAAACGGACTAGATAGTTAGTCTATATAAAATATATATTCGTGTAGGTGGATTTTCTAACTTACAACATTCGGCGCAATATTAATTGGGTCCATACGACTCCATTCGTGTTCGAACGATTGGTTGTAGGGTGTCTCATTATACGAAACATTGCGAAATTCGGCAGTAAAGCTGCGCACTGGATAACCACCGGAATTGGTTTTGTTAAAACGCCAGATTAGAAAACCTAGAATAGTAGATGCCTTGAAGTAAAGTTGTGTAACAGGCCCTGGCGGTGTGCGCACGGTCAAGTTGACCTTTTCGACAGCTTGGTATTCCTCCGCCTCGGTTTCTTCTTCGCTCTTATCACCATTATTTGCTTCTGTCTTCCGTTCTGCGTCCGGTATAGGCGCTTCCATTGTCTGTCCACTATTGTTTAAGGTGGTAGCTTTGTCAGATTTTGAAACTTGCTGCCCCGTCGATATATTCACTGTGTTTGCATTTGCGTTTGTGGCGGTGGCTACGGCTATTGTGGGCACTGGCATTGGAAGCGATGAGGTAGTTGAAGCATTTGTTGCACTTGTGTGCATCATTGTTGATACGTTTATATCTTCTAACGATGATAAGGTTGACGATGATGACGTTGATGTCAATATCAACGATGACGCCGTCGATGGCGAGGCAGATGTAGGCAATGATGCTGTTATTGATTTTCTCTGTTCATTTGTTGCTTGTGCATTGGAGCCGGTAATGGGGGCGGAAGATTGACGTGGAGGAACCGCAGCAAAGCACACGTACAGACCACGTTCGTCGGTCGATACATTGGTCAGCACTAAAAATTTACCTGTCTGCAATGGAGAATATAATTTATAATCCATTAAGTTATCAACGTGTATTATATACTCGTATATGCGTATAAATATATATCGGAAAAGTGAAGAAATAGAAATTATTATCTATTAGCGCAAGTGATGGTGATTTTCGGATTACACGGCTTGTAAGTGATCTTTTCTTAGTCCGGAGGGGCCAGGTTGAACAGACTTATTGAGACAATAGATCTAAACAACCGTTTTGCAAGATTTATTTTGGCAATCTTGTGGGCAATGAAGCCACTAATAAATGCTAATACTTTGGATAGTTCCGCTAATCCGTACGGACTCGGATTTATATCGGACAAGGGACCGCAACAACAACAATTAATAATTTGATACTTTTACTCATATATCATATTTATTTGGCATGACTTACAATTTCCGCAGAAGAATACTACGCTCCAAAAATTTTAAAGAAGAGCGAGTGCATTTGTACTGTGCCTCTGACTTGCGAACTTGCGTATGTAGGAATTTCGTATTTTCTCAAGTGGAAATAATTTCAATGTTTGGCCCCTTGCCTTGCATAATATGCAAATTTACAATATTTTCAGCCGCAAGTCTTTACGGCTGCTCAAATTCGAATTTTTGAATCCACTTCAAATGTAGGTATGGTTATGTGTAAGAGAGTATATTTTAGTTCGGAGTGCCACGAACGCGCAGATATTTGTTAACAGATTGTATGTATATTAGAAACCACGCGTTGTACGTATTTGAATATTATTATTTTATATATGGATAGGTATGCAAATATACTTATGTAAAGTAATATCTAAGTAAGTGACCATTTTCTCACCTGTATTATGGTGCTATTGTTGCCGCCTTCCTTAACCCACATAACGTTGCCCTCCGCTGTGCAGGGTATGGAAATATTTTTGCCTTTATCCGTCACGTACTCGTGGTATTTTATTGACGATGTTAAAACCGTTAGAACTGCATTGAATAATATTTATTATGTGGTTACACTTATTATTAATTGTTTAATTGTAGAAGTACTTAAATATTCAAAACGGAGAACCTTTAAAGCTTATAGGGCAGCAAATGTATAAATGAGCAACCGTGGCTAAGGCACGGTGCTAAGAAAAATTTCATACCTTACAACTATTGAGCTTAAAGTTAAAAAATTCTAAATACATATGTACATATGTATGTAGACAATTTGCATCTCGTCATATACATATGTATGTATATGTGTACATAATTATATTTACAAACAACCGTTAGACGAACACACGGAGTATAAAACATGTTGTGACTTCTTGTGCAGTAAAGCTTTTTCTTTAAACTTTGTTAAGGAGGTCTGTTATAGATCTCTACAATCAATAGTTTCCAATTTAAAATATTTCAGAAAAAACGCTAAAACGCTAAAGGTATGTAAAGACGCGAAATTAATTTTGGTAAAATCCTCGAATTCTTTTTCATAAGTATTTTGTCGTAACTCTGTAATATACAGATACCATCTAATGTTCGGTTTTGTTTAAACACAGTAATTTTTCAAGTTCTTTTTTTGTTTTATGAGGGTTAAAATAACACTTGGGCTACTCACAAGGTGTCATAGAGCATCGTAAAATCATAAAATCATAAATTTTTATGGTAGTGTAAAAAATTTGTTGTTGGATTGCATACTAAAATAAGTTTACGCAAATACAACTCTGAACGCTATGTTTTCGGATCGTTATAACTTATAACTTTATGAAATTATGTGAAACCCCTAACTATAAAAAACTTTATTTAGAAATTAATCAATACGACTATGACGTAGAGATTCAGAATAGCTTATCAAAGAAATCATCACTTTTACTTTATACGAATGCTTACTTAGCATGCAACCATTAGGAACAACAACAAACAAGCTTTACAAAGGTCGAAATGCCAGAGGTGAAAAGCAGCAGAAAAGTTGCTAACATGTATATATGTACATAGGTATATCTCCACTTCTTGTACCCCTTCTATTATGAGAATAACGCTAGAGGTCATACTACCCATCGGCAAGTTTTTGTTTTCAATTTAGTGTTGCTGTTGTTACAAATACAAAGTGACTTTTTCACATATGCTTGCGAAGTAATAATAACTCCTTAATTACAAATATCAGTTTTACAATTAAAAAGTAAAGATCCCCTCGTTTGAGCTTTGACCTCAGCTGACCGCACATTAAAACAATTGAGCTTTATGAACACGAACATTGTAAAACTTAATTATGACTTCGTCTCATAAATTGTGGACCTGTAGCAATACGAATATTTTTCTTTGTAGAAAAGTCTAATTACTATGGTAATTAAGAAATTTTCAGTTTCAGATTTTCACATTCTCATAATACGATCATAAGCATATGTAAGACAATTTCGATTATTTCTTCATTAATATTATCAAATTCTTATGTATTGGAGAATTGTGCATTTTTTTCGGTAGGTATATTTATAAGGGAATACATTATATACATATTCATTTATCTTTTAATTACAAACCTACTCATTTACCATAGCCCAGTGACTAAGAAATAATAATTATTTTATCATTATTATTTATATTATATGAAAACTTCCGCCAGTACCACTGCATGTATTTGCCACAACAAACATTGAAAGTTAGTACAACGTCAGCTTTTCTTCGTTCGTTGCTTTTCCTGAAGCTTTTATTTGAACTGTAAATTTTCGCCACACTAAAGCGAATCGGTCGGTATTTTGTTGCTTCTTGAGTCGTTGCTTCTATTTTTAGACGTTCTTTTAACTGGCGCGTGTATTTGTAGCAACGGTGGACACAATGCCGACCATCGTCATTTGCTTTCACAGGCTAGCCATAGGGCGAACGATCACCAGCGCAGCGCCCCAGCCATCGTCAGTGACCACTCAGTGGGAACACTCACGCCTACAAGCAATCAAATGTGGCAACACAATGCATTTGAACAAAACTAGAGCAAAACAAAAGCGAAATCCACACGACAACTGACCTTGAATTACGTAAATTGATCAATTGATTTCCTTTGCTTTTTGTTGTTGTTTAATAATATTCTTAAATAAATGCCATTGAAAGGTGGAAATTCGCAATATTTACGGCCATGAATTTGCCGGCTCAACACAATCAGAAACTAATTGTACCCCAAAGTAAAAACAAGAACAGGACAGACCCACGCGACGCAGAGTACTTGAGAAATATGTAAGTACATACACAAATATGTGCGATTGTAACGTGTACATGTTAAATACCTATGTATATGTTATATTAAAACTTGAAACTAGCGAGTATATTTAAACAACCAGAAGGAAGGCTCTACTCCACCAATTATTTAGTTATAATTATGATTCTTATTGTTTTCATGTTAGCGTTTTTGAAAAATATCATCACAAATGGAGTGAGGTTCTCCTTAGGAGTATGTATATGATATTTGTGTTATGTAAATTTTGTTTTGTAACTTTATTGGTTTAGGAGATTTTATATCTAAATTTAGTGCTTAATTATGCACTTTATACGTTTTCGGTCGTGGGACTGTTCCAATTACGCCGATCTTCGAACTCGTTCTCTGTTTTTACTAAGTAACGCACATACCAAGTTTCATTAATATATCTCAATTTTTACTCAAGGTATAGCTTGCACAGACGGACGGTTAGACAGACAGACAGACACACGGGTTTGAACTCGCCGTGTCATCCTGGTCATTTTTATATATGTATATGTATACTATCCCGATTAGTTTCATATGATATATGCAACCGTTAGGTGAACAAAACTATTTTACTCTATAGCAACATGTTGCAAGTGTATAAAAATGTTGCGAAAGAATTATACATCCATTATTCGATGAAATCATTAATAAATCAATAAAATTTAGTATCTTCTTCACTTATATTGAAGGTCATAAACTTAGACTTAGTTTTATTGCTATATTTTAGTTAACTAATTTATATTAAAAAGTCTTCAAATAAGAGATGTGTGATATGTGATATTAATTCAACCGAATAGGCTAAATTTTATATATAGAGATAATGTGGAAAACATCAACCAGAGGATGGTAATTCTTTGTGTTAGGGATATGAGGTTTTGACCAAGCTATACATAGATCAATTCTATTTTAATTCACGCATAACCACACAATTTTTAAGAAAACTTTCCCATTAAGTTTCATTAAAATATCACTCAAAGACGGAAATAATTGTATGGTGTACATTCTTCCTTATTGGCGTGGACACCGCTTACGCGATTATAGCCGAATTGGATATTCCAAGCGAAGCCGGGTCCTTCTTCACCTGGTCCTTCCAACGGAGTGGATGTCGTCCTCTGCCTCCCTCGGCGGATACTGCGTCGAATACTTTCAGAGCTGGAGTGTTTTCGTCCATTCGAACATGACCTAGCCAGCGTAGCCGCTGTCTTTTAATTCGCTGAGCTATGTCAATGTCGTCATATATCTCATACATCTCATCGTTCCATCGATCGCGATATTCGGCGTGGCCAACGCACAAAGAACCATAAATCTTTCGTAGAACTTTTCTCTCGTACACTCGCAACGTCGACTCATCAGCTGTTGTCATCGTCCAAGTCTCTGCACCATATGGCAGGACGGGAATTATGAGTGACTTATAGAATTTGGTTTTTGTTCGTCGAGAGAGGACTTTACTTCTCAATTGCCTCCTCAGTCCGAAGCAGCACCTGTTGGCAAGAGTTATCCTGCGTTGGATTTCCAGGCTGACATTGTTGGTGGTGTTTATGCTGGTTCCTAAATATACGAAACTATCTACAACTTCAAAGGTATGACTGTCAACAGTGACGTGAGACCCAAGTCGCGAGTGCGACGACTGTTTGTTAGATGACAGGAGATATTTCGTCTTGCCCTCGTTCACTGCCAGACCCATTGGTATATATTGGGGGCAGATAAACGGTCGGGGTGATTTCATTAATGTTGGCATTGCTCAGATATACTTTGAAGCAATTTTATATATGTACTGAATACCTTAAAATCATTATAACTGATATACGGAAGCTGTGGGTAGTATTGATTTGATGTTATCTATTTTAACCAAGACTACATAGAACTAAATGCCACAGACTAATAAAATGCTCCCAGAGTGTCATCAAAGTTCTTTATATACAATCACCAATCATATAGAGTAAGGTGAGCCGGATGTTCGATACTGATATTAGTTATGTTACCCGGAAGCTGGAAAATATTTATATTAGGTATATGGGTTCTAAGCAATGTATGGACCCGATTCAACCCATACAGATATACTATTATCAGGAATGAATTCTCTCCAAATTTCAATTATACTTGGGTTACTCACAACGGGTCATAAAGCATCGTAAAATCATAAAGTCATACATTTTTATACTAGTTTAAAAAATGTGTTGTTGGATTACATACTAAAATAACTTTACGCAAATACAACTCTGAACGCTATGTTTTCGAATCGTTAAACCTTTTAACTTTATGAGACTATGTGAAACCCCTAACTATATATCTCACACATATATTTTTTCTGTGAAAAGTCTACTAAAGGTACTGGGGTCCGCATATGCGGTATCGAGGGGCTTGAACTGTTTTGTTTCGATTCGAACAGTTTTTGCTTCTTGATTTGTTTACCGGAAAGTGAAAGAACCAAAAATGATTTAAAATTGTGTTATATGGGAAGTAAGCATTGCTGTAGTTCGATTTCCAATTTTACACTGTGATATAGGAATATTAAAGTGATGTCTACTGAATTTGGTTGAAATCGGTCAAGCATCTCCCGAAATATGTGACTTTACGTAAAAGCCATTATAAAGCCATCTCACACAATCTCACACCATTTCGGTATTTATTTATTTGTCGAGCTTTAAGTAACTGTATGGATAAATGGGAAATGAGCGGGGTTATGATCGGATTTCATTCATTTTCACATTGTCGGTAGCGGTTCTTATAGGATTTACCTTGAGCGAATTTGGTTATTTTAGCTTGAACAGTTTGAGAGATATGTACATTAAACCTTTAAGGGCGGGGCCACACCCACTTTTTCAAAAGTTTTAGCCCACAGGGGCCCCTTGCTACTGCGTTCTTCTTTTCCAAATTACAGCTATGTATCTTAACTTAGTTCGTAGTTATGGCACTTTATAAGTTTTCGTGTTTAATGGCGTTTTGTGGTCGATGCAGTGATTCGTTACGGCCATCTACGAGCTCGTCTTTACTCTTTTGCCAAAGGACATATACACAAAGTTTCATTATGATATCTCAAATTTTATTCAAGTTACAGTTTGCAACATGTTGCAAGAGTATACAAAAAGATTACCACAGCCCTTTTTATCGAAGTGTACAAATATGTCATTAAAAACTATAAAAACATGAAAAAGGTGTTCAATTATTGCAAACTCTTTGTTGTATTTATATTGAGTGTATGATTAATAATTGTTCGATCAATAGTGCAATATTATGGGCGCTGCTTATGTTACGCAAATCTAGTTAGGGAAATTTGATTATAGCTGCTTGTTCCGCAATTGTATAAATAGAGCTAGACCAGGCCCGTCCAACATAATTTTGTGAAGGGCCAGGTTTAACATTTTCATAACCGTAGCGGGCCAAAAAAAAATAAAATGACTTTCAGTTTTGGTATATTTATTTATTTATAAAAAGCAGCATCACATAAATCTTAATATATTATTATTAATGTAATTATGGCCTTAGCATATAAAGATATTCTTATTCTTAAAATCTAATTAATGAGATGTCTGACATTTTTTCTGTTTGCACAGCGCATCTATGTCAGCTGGAGTTTTAGAAGTAGCTATGCGCAAAATGCCTTTAAGATGGCTATCTAATAAAGATGATCTGGTTTTTGATTTGTTAAATTTCATGCGAGAAAACAGCTGCTCGCAAACATATGTACTACCAAATAAAGAAATTTGTTGAATAGCCAGCTTAGTAAGGTTTGGGTATTGACTGGGTGTAATATACCTTTTGTAAAATTCAATTAAGTTTGGAAGACAATTATTATATGCTGTTTTTGGATGAGAGCTGCTTTGCAATTCTATTAACTTCAGCTGTGAATTCAGCGCAGCGCCTTCAATTTCAACATCAAATGGATTTGAAATGGATTCTTTCATGCAGGGAGTTTGTGATTTGAAGTCAGCGAATCTGTCGTCAAACTCGTTCCTTAACCTTTGTATCATCAACACGTACTTGTGAAAATCCAAGGTATCTTGCTTTCTTGTAGATAAGGTCAACCAATGAATCAACTGCTTTTGTTCCAGCTGCTTTTCCAACAACAAAAGCTTTTTTGTGAAAGCTAGAACCTGTTCGTATAACTGTGTGCATAGTTGGTCTTTCCCTTGCAGTTTCAAGTTAAGCTCAGAAAGATATTTAGTTATATCAACCACGAAAGCCAGATCAGCCAACCACTGCTCATCAGTAAGGAAAGTAATTTGTTGGTCTTTGTTGTCAAGAAAAATCTTCAGCAGGGAATAGAATCGTTTTAGAGTAGCTGCTCTGCTGAGCCAGCGAACGCGACTGAAGTATACAATGTCTTCGTGATCTGAACCGACATCAGCCAGAAAAGCCTGGAACTGTCTATGGCTAAGCCCTCTTGCGCGTATAAAATTAACTTTCAGGCCTATACAACTGGGATGCCCAAAGGCTCCAAGAGATGGCGGGCCGGATGAAGGGCCTATGCGGGCCGGATGGTGGCCCGGGGGCCGTATGTTGGACAGGCCTGAGCTAGACTAAGACAAAGGGCTGGCAGTTGCAGTCAACAATTCGCTTAGGTATGATGCAAAGATTTATTGCCATTTTCGTCAACAGATACATACATATGTTCATTTTAATAAACAAACAGAAGAGGTAAATCCCAAAGCTACAGTGTTGGCACCAAGCGACATGATTGTCATGAATGCAACCAGGTGTGACGGTATTGTATTCTCTACTCTATTCAGCAACATGCCAATTTTACAAACAAAATATAGATATAGCATTATTACCTTCCATTATACCGGCGTACACACATACAACGTGAATTTAGTTATAGTTCTAATTATTTATTGTTTGTTTGACAACGTGACAATTTTGATCTAAAAGCCGCCACATGTGAATAAATTGTATGTGGATGTAAGCACCGGAAGTTGGGCTAAATGAAAATTGCAAAAGGTTCAAATGCATTATAATCAAGACTTTTAAACAGGAGATCTGAATTACGATGTAAATGGTCCAAAGGTAATTATGTACAGCTATATATGAATTATCGACATGACATCCCGCTTGGAGAACACAATTTGTTTGCAGCGGAAACTTAAATAATGAAACTAATGGCAGTGTACTTGCAATTAAAATGTTATCTTTTTAGAATGATAGAGTAATGCACAGAATATAGTATTTGGTATTTTTGAAATCGTTTTAAAGCACAAAATAGTGCAGCTCCGTCACTATTATATCCGTACATAAACAACTAGAATATTATACCAAGATGCGAGTAGGCATATTAGCCAAACAGAATTTGGATTTTGCGAACGCTAATCTTTATCTAAACTATCAATCCAATAGGAATAACGAAGATCTTTAAAAATGTCAAATTCTCTGTGTAGGAAAGTACATAGTCAAATAAATACAATATATAGGTAGCTAATTGAATAAATCCTTAAACGTATCTGTGTAAAAATCCTTAAAAATTTGTTTTGGTAGTAGGCTTTATTTTTCATAATTTTCAGCTTTATTTTTCATATTTTCGCAAGTTCTTTTAATTAAAAATTTCATGGGCAAAATACACTTCATTCGTCTCTGCGTCACTAGGTAATTATTTTCCCGTCCCTCTGAGTAAAAGGCATTCACCCGAGTACTATATACTTGTGCACTTACTCGGGTATATACACATGAATGTATGCGCACGATTATAGCGACACATGTAATAAATGTGCGTTGCCACTTCCGCCATAAAGCCGCCGCAGAAACACTACCATTAAACAATGGTAATAAGCGGTTTTATGATATTTAAAAGACCGGAAAAAGAGCAGTGGGCTTTGGGATGTGAGACATGAACTTGAATGGACTAATTACAACTGCAACAAACGGTACCATCACAATTTTCAAAAGGGCAGATTGTTGACAATCGTTCTGGATGTGCCCACTTGCAGGTTCAGGTATATTATACAAGTATAAATGAAAGCATGCATGTTTTTGCAACCATGTACATACATATGTTCAAATTACCCTGTACGCCTTATATAGCGTTACAAAATAGTTAAAATTAATTTTCATATACATATGTACATATAAACATTGGTTAAGTAACACCAAACATTGGAACATCTTAGATGAAAGGATCTCATATTTTCGATTTTTTTTTTGTGTGGAGCTATGGATTATTGTCGCTATATTTCCTTTCAGTTAAATTTTAAAATAAAATTCTTGTTTAAAGAGATCTAGGGCAAGCAGTCTTATTGGAAGACCTGCTATGTGAATACATGTTTAATTTATATGGAAATATGAGTGTCCGAAATTCATCTATACTTATGGTATATTCTAAAGGAAAGTAAGCAACACGATGTTCGCATTGAGTTTTTTTAATCTTCGTATGCAAATTAACATCATAATCATTTCACCAGACACATCATCAACCATATTGCCACCACATCAGCCGACGTCATGTGGAATACTTATGGGGAAGATGCGGTGGCCAAAAGGCAAGTGTTTGCGTTGTTTGAGCATATTCAAAATTCCATCTAATTTTCCTCGAAATAAAGGTCATGAGCGTCTGCCTGAATTTTACCTGCTATTTGGGCGAATAAACCCTCACCTTATTTAAACAACAATAGGCACCACCTCTGCGTATATACAAGCGGTGTTTATGCATAAACAATACTGACTGTGATGAATATTATAATATTACAGTCATGAATTATTACATAAATATTTTAATTGTGGCAGTATCCTCTTGCCTTCTGCGGCTGAGCGTATGTGCCTGACACTGTGTATTTATCTTGATTGGGTGCACGTTTTGCTTTGCTCTTGTCGCTTTTTGCTCATTATGTTCTTTTTAATTGCTCTCACTGTCGTTGAGATGCTTGCAGCACTGTTCTGAGGTAGCTTTGTACATACGAGCTTTTGTTTACATTCTTACTCGTAGATTGGTATACTTATCTGCTATAGAGCTCTCGAGTCGTTCACTGAAAGCGCTCATTGTGATGCTAAAGTGATAAATATACAATATAATGAAATCGGATGGAATTTTAATCTCTCTAAAGCTTAAACTTAAAATAAAATTAAATGGGATATGAGCTCGATTGAACACATAAAAGCTTGTCGCAGTGGGCAATTTCCAACGCTTCTTTAAAGCTAACAAGAAGTGAACAAATTCTTTGAAAACTTCCACTTAGTGCCACATGCTGTGAAAATTGTTGCAAAAGTGGTCTACTGTCAATACTACTTCGATGGTGTTATGTTCGAAATTTGGACCAAAAAAAAATAAAAAAAAGTTATGTTTCATTCATATCAGTGCAGGACTTACTAAGATGCTTACGTCATATTGCATCTTGATCTCATTCTGAGCTCTCTTGGAGAGCTTGTATCAAAGAATATTTTTCAAGCAAATTTCAATCTTTGCAATAGTAGAAAATCGCTTTTCACATCAAATATTTATAACTTTTCGTTCCCCAAAAGTAAACGAAGAACAATTTATAATTGAAACGTTAAGCAAGCCATTTATTTAATACTTAATTCCAGAAGACACAGGTGGTAAGAGTTTGACATTTTATATTATTATGTGCTTAAATAAATAGGGCTGTTGTGAACAATTTTATTTGTAGAGATTTCGAAACGCTCCATATAAAACTTTGTATATTGTCTAAAGTAATCGTTCAGTGTTTGCATGAAAAACACTTGGAATTTTTTAGCGGGATATAAGTCTTTCGTTTACTTATCCTTCAAGTGTCCAAGGGTGGTAAGTCAGCAGCAGTAACTAGCAAATAATTTTATATACATATGTTCGTACACATGTGTGCTTATGTCCTTGACATTACAACTTTACATGCAAACATAGAAACATGTTGCACATGCGGACGTATTTTTATTTATATGCAGCTACTTACATACCAAAAAAGCACACATATGTACTTACAAACAGATGGACATACATGCATGTGTGAATGCCAATTTGCTTGGATTTCTTTTTCTTAGTTAGATTAGCATTCGTGCGCATATACCATAGTTACGTACATAAAGTGTTAACTTCTTGCACACTTTAACAAAATGAACATTTCGAGCGGCAACCAAGTATGTAGAAGCGAATACACTCGTATTTATATATGTGCGTATGTATAAATAACAAGCAAGGAAGAGCTAAGTTCGGGTGTAACCGAACATTTCATACTCTTGCAACTTGCAAGGATTAAATCCAGGAAAGTACCTTCAGGTACAAAAGGCCTGTTAGTTACATATATGGGGTCTAGGGCGAGTTTTCACCCGATTTTATTCATTCGAAGCACAAATATGCACCGTTATAAGATAAACATGCTCTCTCAATTGTGTAAGATAACTCACATCTTGGCCGCTATATCACCCGGAAGTTCGAAAATCTTTATATTAGGTATTTGAGGGCTAAAGGCAGTATTCACCCAATTCGAACCATTTGTAGCACACAGATATACGACTATCAGGAAAGGATTCTCTCAAAATATTACTTATATATGTATATGACACAAAGTCGCGTACTCTAATGGCATTATTCCCTTATATTAATTGCTTCTTGATTTGCGCACTCAAAAGGAAAGAATCAGATGGAATTTAAAATCGTGTTATATAAGAAGTAGCCGTGGCTGTAGTCTGATTTCGTCCATTTTCCCTCTGTAACATAACATTTGGTCAGTGGGGCGGATCTCGGGATATGTTGTTGCATCCAAAAGTGGGCGAAGCCACGCCCATCGCTCCTTTGCCCTTTTAAAGCCCCCTCATACTATCTGGCGGGTAAAATTAAATGTTTCCTATTTAATATTGATTTATCGCACTTTAAGTAGATTTTAAAAGTACCGTTATATGGGGAGTGAGGGGTTTTATTATCCAATTTCATTCATTTTCACACGGTCGATAGGAGTTCTTATAATATTTGCGCTAGGTGACTTTGGTTGTTGTAGCTTAAGTGGTTTAAGAGATATATACATACAAATTTTTAGAGGGGACGCCACGCCCACTTTTCATCCGGATTTCAACTCGTCTCGTCATCCTGTTCAACCCTATATCTATCTCAATTAGTTTTAGGTGTTACGTACAACCGTTATGAGAACAAAACTATTATACTCTGTAGCAACATGTTGCAAGAGTATAAAAAGTAGCTTTTTGACTATTGTACACAGTGCGTGAGTACATTTTTACGTCAGTGTGCAGAATAAGTGCTTGGACAGAAGTTGTGTAAAAGAAGAAAGTTTCAGAGGCGTGTATCTGAAGGTTGCAGCTGAGGGAAAGGTCGGAAGATAAATATGGCAAATGAATGTTGTTTGCGGAAGTCAACAGAAACAGGAAAGTTCACAAAATATCAACACACTTCTTCGAACAGGACAGTTCGGATATTCTCACGCATCCCTCATATTCGTAGGCTCTAAAGGAGGTAAAAAAATTAAGCGAACTCAAGAGTGCAAATGCTGCAATTGTTAAAATGAGTGCATACACAGCTGTTGATGGCTAATTAGAAAGTATGCGATACTCGTTTAGAAAAAAAAGTGCTTCTGCACCTCAGACAGTATTTTTTATATGTTTGCACAGCCTCTAACTAACAGAATATTTGAGCAATAATGTGAAGAAAAAGAATTACACCTATGTATATAGAACAACCAAGGTCGTAAATCCTTATGTGAACAAGGTAAATGGGTACTCTTGAAGGTCTACAAAACTTACTCTACTTTTTATAAAAAAATATATATTGTGTATTTATACCCTGAAGAGGTTATATTAAGCTGGCCACGAAGTTTGTGATATCCAGAAGGAAACGTTGGACAGTCGTGACGAGTTGAGTCGATTTCTTTGTATATACGCGAACTCAGGGAACTACCCTCAGTTTTTGAGATGAGCTACTCATTCGTTGGAATATCAAAGTACTACAAACAAAGTACAAAGTAAAGGAAATGGGTTTGACACTAATTTCCGACCTACCCTCGTACTAACATACATACATATGTATATGTACATACATGTAAAGTCTTCTTTACGTTTAAGTGTTTGGCGCTCAGCAAAAATAAAGAAATGTGTAAGAAATCTTTAAAACACAAACAAACAAAAAATGCGAACAATTGCGTCAACTGAATTGCCAAAAGGGTATCACCTTGGATCCCCACTTGAACACATATTTACGTACCATTTGCTTGTATGCTCAGCCTTATACTTTATACGGCAGAACTAACTGAGATTACGTGCAATAGAAATAAAACAAAAAGTGATTTGAAACTGCCATTGGTGCTGCTTGCTATAAAAGTAACAGTAAAACCTTACTTTTTGCCAAAATTGATATTATAATGAAATCTGAAAGTAACAACAAAAATCGATAATGTTATATAAGATATTAGATATCTTTATTACATCCATACGTTACCAATACAATTTTTTGGAAAACCCCTAACCGAACAGTATGGTTTATTAAATTAAAAATAATTTTTTTTCCGATTGGTTTTTCTAACAGCATCACAGAAGTATAATAATTCTTCCTACCTAACGAATAAGTTAGGATGTAATTATCTCTCAAACTGGTGAATATATTTTCTCCCTTTTGTCGGTGTTCAATAAAATTGCGAGCTAGCGATGTAAAATTATGTGGGCGTATACATATATCGGGGAAACGACGCCGAACAAAATTCTTTTGCACTTATTTTCATATAAATTAATTCGAACGTAATATTTAACAAGAAAAGAAGGGCTAAGTTCGGGTTTCATAGTCTTGCAACTTTTCCGAATTTCAATAATATAAGACACTTATTATTGGAAGAGCAGGTCCCGACATATAGGTTTTCACCTAAATAACGGTAGGGTCATTGCCATCGTGCAAAATTAAGTGTCTCTGACATTATTCAGTTACTTCAGAATTGCTTATGTGTAGAAGTACTTCTAGAGTCAGAAAGAATAAAAAAAAACGCAGGGCATTACAATGATGTCAATGATTGCGAATGATAGACTGCGAACAAATTGGTACGTAATCAACAACGGGTTCCTAGCACACTCAGTGCAATAGTGGTAAATAGATTTAGTTATAAATATGGAATTCCAGGATGTTAATAAACACCTCCATTCTCCTGAAACCAAAATCTTTTCTGAGTAGATTTTACAATTTTAGAACTAAATATAATTTTTTTTCCAGATCTTCGCTCTCACTATGTGTCTTGTCTTGCATTATGCATCGTTGATATTTGATTTTGTATGCAGCAACCTTATTCGCTGCTACCCAAGAAACAACTAGTTAAGTAAGCCCCAGAGAGAATGCAATTGGTGATGAACGTATGTATGTATAAACATATACATATATGACAATTAACATAAGCATAAACCGGAGTATGTACGTAAGTGTATTTGAAAATTAAAAACACAGCATTAAGAAAGCAATGAAGATGTATGTGATATGTACATACATACATATGTGTACTATGTATGCAAATAACATTGATTACTTTAGAAACTAATTTAACATGCAAATTTACAAAATACTGAAAACCATTATCCTATATTATTGAACAAATACGTGGGGTTCATGACTGCTTTGGTTCTTCCAAAAACCGTCGATTTCAATTTTTGGCAATTACGGAGGGAGTAATGTAAATTTTAAAATATCAGTGTACATTTTACATACGTACAACACTTTGTAAACAATTATACAGATTGATTGTTGTTGGAGGAATGCATATATGCAGTGATTCGCTAGAGTGGCTGGAGAGGATAGAAAAAGTATTAATAGAAATTATGAGCAAATGAAGTTGGATTTTCCTTCCTTAATAAATATGTATTTGCAACCATGAATTTTATCATTTGTTGAAGAAGAACGCATATATCTGAAGATACGATACATTAAGCGGAAATTTGTTGAGAAAAATGTGTTACGTATACGCAACGTATCACCACTAATTAGCTAATCATAACCAAAGAAATATAAGGAAATAACACACTACTCAAATGAATACTCCCATAATGTGTACATGTTTAGAATACTAAATAAAGTTATTATTGATACAAAAATCAATGAGACTCCCTGCAAAATTTGCTTTCTTGTACCAGTAGTGGTGTACTGGTAACTTGCGTAAGCGATACCTGCGGACCATTGGAGTAGGCAGTGCCATCGGCATTTCACGCAAATGTATGTACATTTTTTGCAAAACGTTCCATACATGTGGTCACACATCTGCACCAATACTTATTAGCCACGGTTTAGGCGTACGCACAAAGCCCAAGGCAGCCTTTGCGGGAGTTATATAAAATGCATGAGTCAGTGTAAACATACCCTGTGTAAAAAATAATATATTAAAAGATGAGAGTGATACAACGGAGTGGGAAGACATGCTTCCACATTATCTTTTCACATTCGAGTTATGCGCTTAACGCCGTTTTATCGAACCCGTTCAATTCTCCTTGAAATCAAGGCTTTGCTCCGCACACATTCTTCCTAGATTTGCGAAAGAACTACGTTATTTGGTATTGTTTATACTAATGTTGTTTACAATATCGCGTGTTATGCTACGTTTCACGATTTTAAGAGTACACAAATATTTTGTTTTGTATATTTTTAGGCGTTGTTACTACTAGTATTTAATCGTTATTTCATCACTGTATTTGTTTTTGGTTTTCTGTTTTTAGCTCGAGTTATTTATTTTATCATTATTATTGTTGTTATTTATTAGCACAACCCCATCGAGGCGTTTCGTTTTCGATTCGTTGCCTTTGCCGAGTAAATTCCATCCGTAGCATTTGACAATTTGCACTCGACTGAAACGGGCGTCTCTCCACATCGTAAACATGAGTTGACATTCAACTGCTCCTCTTCGTTTTGGTCAACGGTTTCCTTTGACGTCGCCACTTATCGCGCTAACCTTTGGCTTCATCCCCACACGAACGTGTGAGTGTGCCATGTGGGGTGACTTAGGTTTGGTCGGCGCATGTTAGTGGTGAATTTGGATGGTGACTTTCTTTTGTTTCTGTTGCTTGTGAGCACATTTTAGACATTTACTTGATTCTGACATTCACAGCACAGAACGAGTCATATTCCTATCATTTAGATTTCCGATTTTTATAGTTCGGTTGTTTGATGTATTACGATGTTGTTTATATTTTTTGCGGAAGTATAGTTTAATTTAAATTATAAAAGAGGACTTGGCTACCGATTGGAAGAAAATGTTTAATTAGCATTAGTGTTTTTTCTTTGCATTGTCAAATATTTATTAGTTAAAATCACCTTTTTTATACTCTTGCAACCTGTTGCCAAAGAGTATTATACTTTTGTTTACGCAACGGTTGTACGTATCACCTAAAACTAAGCGAGATAGATATCATACATATATATTAATGATCAGGATAACGAGAAAAGATGAAATCCGAGTGACTGCCTGTCAGTGCGTCTGTGCAAGCTGTAACCTAAAAATTAAGATATCTTGATGAAACTTGGTATACGGGTTCCATACTAAAAAAAAAATTACGAGTTCGTAGATGGGCGTATTCGGGGCTTTGCCACGCCCACAAATTAACCGAAAACCTATAAAATGCCATAACCAAGGACTAGATTAAGATATAAAACTGTAATTGGTGCAGGGGATCGCAATAGTACATAAAGGGCACCTATGGGCAAAACATTTTGAAAAAGTGGTATGGTCCTGCCTTCTAATGAGTTTAATGTATGTACATGTCTCCTAAACCAACAAAACTCCAATAACCAAATTCGAATAGTGTGAAAATGGATGGAATCGGAAGACAACCCCGCTCGCTTCCCAAATAACGGTACTGTTAAAAACTACGAAAAGCGCAATAAATAAACAAATAAGCCAGAGGCATTAAATTTTATCTTCAAGATGATATGAGGGGGCTTTATGGGAGCCGGTGCGAAAATTGGACGATGGGCGTGGCACCACCGATTTTTACAAAATTTAGTACGTGGCGTTCTTCTTTTATATCTATGTCACAGTACGAAAATCTGACAACAACCATGCCTACTTCCCATATAGCACAATTTTGAATTCCACTTGATTCTTTCCATCTTATGACCATAAATTGTTCAAGTCCAACAAAAAATGTTCAAGCCTCTAGGTATCGAATATGTGGACATCTGTAACTATAGTTGACTTTTGATCGAAAATATCGGTCAGTGTGTGACATATGTATATAATTAAAATTCAGATGTAATGTTTTCCTAATAATGGTATGTGTGTATGTGAAAAATGGGTTAAATCGGGACAATACTTCCCTGGGCCTCCATATACCTAATATAAAGATTTTCGAAATTTCGGGTGACTTTGTACCAAATATATCGGCCAATACTAATATGAGCTATTGCAATGAATATGGGATAGTGTGCTTTACTCATAATATTGTATCGTTATGACTAAAATAGATAAATTTAAATGAAAACTTAACTTATCCCCTATATAACTAATATCAGGATTTTCAAACACTCTGCTGACTTTGCCCTATATGATTAGTTTTTTAGTATGTGGCGTTATAATAGTAGGCGGCATGATAATAGTAAATCGGGTTAATACTAACGCTATTCCCACATACCACATATCGTCACCTAAAATGCAAAATAATGTAACATTTTCGGAAATTCACAGTGGAAAGAATGAAACACGTTATGAAATGGAACGTGAGTGAAACAAAACTTAAATCTTGGTTAAAACTGGGTTATATCTAATAGCAGGAACCTTAAAATGCTGGACATATGTACTTATATATATGTACGAGTAATTTGAAGTAATGTATTTTCCATTTTAGGTGGCGATATAATCATTTTCGTTTTGCTAACAAACCGTATCACTGTGTTGCGGCTAGTGGAAAAGTAACTTTTCTCCGATTATTTTTTTCAGTGTTTTTAATTATGCAATTTTGTCACAGACATTCCAAGTAAACAAAAAACACATAAAGCTTATTTTTATGTTGGCCCGTTGATTTTTAATTGATTTTAGAAGTCAAATATACAAAATTTTCACGAAAAGAGGGGATTTCAGGGCTGTATTCAAAATGATCTCATTTGATTTTGGTGACAGATATTTTGATTCGGAAAAAAAATCTGCCTTCGGACAAGTATCTTCTGTAAAACAAAGGAATGTTGTTTGAGACATTTTCATGTGCACCTTTTTTAGAGCGAAAACCCGACTAAAGGTCCATTTTTCCTTTAAATTTGGGTTAGGTAAGCAATATCTAAAAAGTCCCAGAGAGTCCCAGTTCCAAACCACTACAGAAATGTTACATAATTTGTTTTCAACGAACTGTGAAAAAATCAGCTGCCCATACCTGCCCTCCTGGGAGTTATAGCGATTTTAGTATATCACTCTCAGTATTTATTCCATAGAAATAGAACGGAAATTCTGGGACTTATTTTTTTTATTCTACATTTATTCTAGCACTCCACAAAAATGAGCATAACTCTCTTTAAACTGAAGCTATTGACTTCAAAGCGGTATCAAATTAAAGCTTTTATTGCCACCATTCAAATAAGAAATTAAATAGATTTTGGTTTTATATAAAACTTCAGAGTTTTTCAACAAATATCGAAAAATCATGAAAATTTGACGTTTATAATTCTTGTTCGGACCACCCTATACTTTATTTAAAAAACTAATCATAGGGTATTTATCAGAAATAAAAGAAGAATTAAAATACATTTTTTTTGTAAATTTTTCGAAGAACTTTTTTTTTTTACTTTTGTTGAAAATTTGACCCAACAATTTTTTTCGGTGTAATTTTTTTTCACTCATTCTGTTTGGGATTTCATTCTGACCAATCTGTAGAAGTTTCTCATCGATACTATTAAAATTACAGTTTAGGCAATATGATTTCCAAAAAATTCCGGTTTCGCAACACTGTGCGTATGCTGAATATATCGATCAGTGTATGAGTTATACATACGTTTGTATATATAAAATTGCTTGGAGTTCGATCCTCTGGTTGACGTTTTACGCCTTGTAGTATTTTCCTGGATTTGATATAATAATAATTCATTTGAGGAATGTTTTCTGCGGCTACAACCAGGTATTTTAAGAACTCAAACTTTATATACATATACATATGTATGCATATGTACATATATTTTTTTGGAGGATGTAATTTGTTGAATTGAGTTAAACGTAAAATAGAGACATAAAAAGCAGGTATCACATATCTACCTCTTATGACTAAATAACCATTAAACTTTTTTTGCGTCACTAACTCACTTCTCACTTTATTTATCTGTAGTTTCATGTTTCACAAAAAAATATTTGAAAATATCAACACTTGTAAATGTGTCTATTCAATGTTTATTTTAAAATTTCATAATAATCTAATTCAAAACTATTACATATATGAGTGAAATTGTCATTTATATTTCTTAATAAATTAGCATATAATATAGTTTTAAACAAAACTCAAAAGTACAATGCAAAAACATTTTTATACCAGAGACCGTAATCATTATAAGTTCTTTTTAAAAAACAACGTTATATAATGATTCTTACGATTTTCTTCACTGTTAATGACTGAATGGAGCAATTCCATAATAACGTATAAGCAATCATTCCGTTGGAAGAAAAAATGAATAAAAAAATTTTAAATATATATAATTTTTATTTTTTTCACTCGAAATAAAACTCTCTTTTTTATTAATATATATGTATGTATATGTAAACTCCAAATTTTTCGCATGTGCTTTTAAAACAAACAAGGGACAAATGTCCTGTTCTTAAAAATTCATAAAAAATCTGTAATCTAAAAGTGAGTTTTATTTTAAGCAAAAAAAAAATAAATAAATAAAAACCATATTATATTTTGCTCAAATGTTAGGCTAATGAGTTATTTTAGAATTGCTTAAAATTAATCATTATCGGTGAAAAAGTCATAAAATCTGATGTAAAAAATCATGAAATGTATAGATCGTTGAAAAAGGATTAACACATTATCCTTTTTTGGATGCCGATTCTAAACGATCGATGCTTTCATTTGGAACTTTATTTACGGTTCTGTTTTTAAACTAATTTTGCGTAACATGCATAAGAGTTTATTACTTTTACTATTATTATGCTCTCATGTGCTATATCTAGGCAAACTATCGTCTCTTATTAACACGTTCAATGTATTTCGTTTTATTCAAAGCACGATTTCCCGCGTTTGGGTCCATCATACGCTTCCAGTCAGTTTGACCAACTACAAAGCCGATAGCACGCATCTTCTCCTGTGCTCGCTTCTCTTCGATATCTGCCCAACGCACCTAATCAATAAAACACATTTGTTAATTTTTCTTTACTTATTCTAAAACCAAAAGATCTTACCCTCTTTTTGCCGTTCGCACTGGTTTTAGGCGGTTCCCAATCGTCCATTTGTAGGTAGTCCTCCATTGTAGCTGTCTTACGCCTTTGCATTAATTTGTTTGTGCCATCCAAACGAGCTGCGTTCAAATATCAAATTTATATCAAATGTGATGCAAAGCACAAGAATATTCGTGAATACATTATATTAGATTCTTAGGTTTTATATTTACATATTTATGCATTTCTCCCAAAAAAAAGTATAAATACATTAACTTGTAAATCTAAGTGTGTATTGCAAACACTTACCAAGGTTTTCAGATGTGGTATCACTCTCCCACTTGCTCTTTAAGAATCCAAACTGTATTGAAAATATTCGTTTCAAGTTACATTCAATTATACATACAAAATGTTCAAACCAGTAATAATAGGTATGAACTAAAGTTTTAAAATATTTAGAAGAAATTGTCCCTTACGAAACGCGCATAGCACATTAATATTGGTATTATCTTTTATTCAGGATTTCAAAAACATTCAATCCATGCTTTGAAATGCTCGAAAACAACAAAGAACGAATAATTAAAAAAAATGTATGTTCGTCTTTTACAAGGCTACTGATCGTTTTTGCATGTCCAAAATTGTAGGCAGCTTTAAATATACATATCTTAACTTACACTAGCTGTATCATCAGCCGCCTCGTTACTATCTTCAGTTTCGTTGTCAGCTTGCGACTGTGTCAAATTACTATCATCGGGCGCACCACTATTGCTGTTATTATCCTGTAATGAAAACATCCACAAGCCATGAAATAACGCAATCCAATCATTTTCTAAATACGTTTAGTTCGGATGCCTTTAAGCAATGGTTGTATATTCATCAAATCGTAGATATTATTTTCAATACAAGAAATATAATTGCAATATCGTAGCATTTAAGAAAATTCCCAATGTTCTTATTTTATACATACGGATATCCTAATATATATATATATATATATATATACACATATATTTATATAATGTTTTAGCATCAGAACAAACAGTCGGTTATCATAGATTATTCATTGTTAGAAACGTTTGTTTTAGCCAATGTATGCATTGTATCTAATGGCAAGGACAATTTTTAAATTTTTACAGCAGAGGTCATATAAAGGACAACATATGTAGAAGACATTTCTGAATACAATAAGAAATCGCATATATGTATAATATGTAGTTCACTTAAAACTAGTTATGAATAACTTTTTGGTCATACATTTCGACTGGGGAGATGGTTGGTTGTGCCAAAATAGAGGGGGAAGGCACTAGTCTTGGCGAATCTTTTAATAATGTTGGCCAAAATGTTGAAAATTTAATTATATATATAATAAATAGAATATATATGTTTTTGATCTATTAAGTACAAGAAATTATAAAAAAATAATTTTCAAAATTCTCTTAAGACTTATTTTTCACTGCTGTAATCACACACAAAACTATATATTAATGACATGTGACATTTTACATTAAGCAATGGAGCAAGTAAAATTTATGAAATGGCATGTAACTTATTACACTTATTGCAATTAACCGTATCGTTTTTAAACCTTAAATAGCAACAGACGTTCTTTTCTAAATATACTCTCAGATGTGGGAACAATCTATTAGTTTCCCTTATTTTTGAATATTCCTAATAAAGGTTGGCATGTCGGTAGGGGAGAACTTAATGTTAGAAGGAGTGAAAAGCGCACATACCTTTTTTTCTTCTTTTACGCAGAAATTTGTGTGAAGATTGGAAGCTGTATTTTTTCCTTTTCTTAATTAAATTTCCGTTTTTTAATTAAGTAGGTAAAGTTGAACATTTAAAGGTTGTTTTCTTGATTTCTTAAAGATATTTTCTCATTATATCAAAGTACGCATATATTTTACTTAAACATATAAAATCGAAACAAATTTATAAAATAAATAAAGATAATGCATCCGATGCATTATTATATATTTACCATCACCATATCTTCGGCATCTTCCATTTCCACAAGATTTTCCAACAATGAAGACACATCCAATTTGATGTAATGAAGCGGTGTCTGTTTCCAATTATCAATTATACCTTTAATATCTTTTTCAGATCTTTCGTGGATGTTGCGATTCATGCAGATCTCCAAGTCGAACATCAAGTCAACTATATACGGCTATTAAAAATAGATATGAAGCCAAGCAAAGCAATATACAGTATAGATTAGCATTTCATTTCCCTAAAATTATGTGATTTATATGCCGAAAATGCTTACCATGAAACCAGAGTCTTTCGAGTGGCAATAAAACTCATTTAACGTGCGCAACGAGTTGTTATTGCAGTCGATTATAATAAAATCGTATAAATTATCTGAAATAGTTTTCTTAAATGATTTTATCAAATATTGCATGTATGTCTCCTCCATATCAGCATCGTACTCATATAGAACTTCTTTTTTCGGTATCTAAATTGTTGAAGAAAAACAATACAACAAATACTTTCTAGAAATGTATGCAATTAATAATTTATTAAACTTAAAATGTGAAACCGTTACATAATTATAATTTTGTTTATTAAAAGTGCAGATGATTAGTCTGCCGCTCACCTTTTTGCCGGTTTTGGGACACCGTTCTTCGTAATCGTTCTCGATTAGGAAATAATCATCGATACTCAAAATACGAGGATTAGTTCCGCCCATTTCCAACTCTTTTTCTTTGATCAACTTTGCAACATATGATTTTCCACTGCCGGGCGGTCCCCGCAATATCACACAAACCTTTTTGGGGCGTGACAGACGACCGGGTTTAAGGAGAATCTCATCAACAGTTATGGTGTTTTTATTTTCTATACTGGGGAATGACATTTGTACATGTCCGCTTGAAAGTTTAGCTATGTTCTCATTAGCTTCCGCAGTCGATGGGAACAAGGACTGAGTGGGCGCAGTGGCGTCTTGTTGCACTGAGCACACATATGGTCGGTTTGTCGTTAGCATTGGTGGCGGTGGAGGAGCCGGTGACTCACAATCACGGCTGTTCTCCAAATTTCTACAATGTTAAATTTAATGAAAGCACAAAATGGAATAACTGTTTATGTGTAGAATCGAGATTTGAGCTCCAGTCATTTGCCCACGTGCAACGTTCGCATTGTGGCCATAAATTTATGGATATTTATACTCATGTAACGAACGTTTTCAATAGCAAATAACACGGTGCACTCCAATCTGATTCGTTATAGTGGCTGACTTACTCTTCATTGTCAGATATTTCTTCAAGCTCTTCATTAGCTCCAATTGGTGAACTCACATTAGTACTGATTGTTTCAGTTGAATTTACAGCTGACTTTTCTGCATTCTCACGTTCACTCTGTTAAGGATTAATCGTTTATTTTAACGAAATCTCGGCACAGAATGCTCGGTAAATCAAAATATTTTGTATTTTTTGTGTGCATGTTTAATCCAAATTTGAAAATAATGCTAGTTTTACTCATTTATTACCTTGTTTTCTGATTCACTTTGATCTCGATGCTGCCCTGGAATGGTGGGCATATTAGACGCTTGTATATTTTCATTTTGTGATCCAACACGATTTGGTTGATTCTTCTTCTTCTTTTTCTTATTCTTTTTTGTAGGATTGGCATTCATATTGCCAAATCTTGTAGCTGTTGGATTGGACGCATGTCCATATTCAAAAGTTTTTACCGGTTTGAAATCTTCCGAAAAATTGGGCATATTCCTATTGAAGGTGTTCGATGGGGCTCCAGAAGCAGAACCAGAATCAGTAGTGGTACTAGCTCCCTTATGACCATAATCTATTACTTTCGGTTTTGGTACGGCAGTATTTTGGTAATCAATTACTTGTACAGGTCGAAAGTAGTCATCTCCGTAACCAAGCTTGTTTCCTGGGCTGTTTGATTAATTTCATATTTTGAAAATTTTAAAAATTATTAATGTAGACTTGCAACACTAGTGTAGATTCCATATTAACTTGAAATACTTTCTTTTTACATTTTTTTCTTTATTTTATAGCATAACTTGGTAACATTTAGAACACACGAACCATAATACGAACTCACAAAGGCCATTTCTGTAAGAAACTGCTTTCATATCGAAACATAATTTTCGTTATCATTAAAATTAAAACAATTTTGTTTCATTGGTTGTTTATATACTAGCATGTATACGGAATAGACGATCTTTTAATTTTTATTTTCTCATTAATTAAAAATACATATATATATCTTTAGTGAGTGAGGAAGGGCAAACAGTGGAACAATAGATGCGAGAGTATTTGTAAGAAGTAAAAAAGAGGGTGTATTGTAATTTGAGGGGTCGTCGTTAATTTTGAACCGATGGCACACAGAACTTCACTAGATCAATTCCTCTATTAGCATATTAGAACATTACCAATTTACACTGTAATTGCTTAATTTTAAGCATTTCGTGAATTTATAGACATCTGGAAAGCAATTAGACTATAATTATGATTATATTGACATACACATATGATCAAAATAATAAATACATTCCTTTAACCTGCAAATGCGGTTAAATTTTGAATGCTTGTCGAGACGAGTTGAAATCCGGGATCTATCTGTCCGTCCGTCCACCTATGCAAGCTGTAACTTGAGTAAAAATTTAGACATCGTAATGAAACTTGATACACGAGTTCCTTGTATAAAACGGAGAACGAGTTCGTAAAAATGAGCATTATCGAACCACTGCCTCGCCCACAAATACCATTATGCGGCAACCTAGAAAGTGCCACAACTAATCACTTATGCTCAAAAATGAACATGTGCCTTGATACCAAGGGCACTACTTAGTCGGAGTGCAGCAATATATATGTTTTTTATAATTATTCTACATATTAAGAATAATAAATGACATAAATTAAAAAATATGTAATACTCACGATTATAAGAGCACATACAGTCTACTAATCATAAATATGTATGTTCAAATGTAATGAACATGCAAACACACATGCATAAATACACACATAAACATACAGTGTTGGACAAAACATATTGGACAGATGGCTATGAAATTACAATTTTGGATATAAAAAAGTACTTAAATATAATGGCATATTGTTTATTTAGTGAAAAAATTAAAAACCTTATAATTTACTTTAATAGTTTACATTTTATACGAAAGAAATTACAAGTACCCTATATTCACTGCGACAAAACATATTGAACTAGTCGCAGTTTTTCGCGATAAGGGTCATCGAAAATCAATTTGAACAACGACATACAAAATCAGCATCATTTTAGTTTAACCAAGTGTCTTTACATAAAAAGTTGTAATGCGATTAAAATTCTACTAATTTTATTATAAAGAAATTTAAAGACAGTGGTTCTGCGAAAACTCACCTTCGTGGAGGACAACCCAAAGCTACAACACGACATTTTTTTCGGATAAAATGGCTTAGGTTCAAATAATTTCCAAGGTTTTGTAAGTTTTCATAAAATAAATAATAATTCTTTAAATCTGAGTGATTTTTTTATATTTAAAACAAGAAAAAACGTTAACTTCGGCTGCACCGAAGCTTATATAACCTTCACAGGAGCATTTCTTTTAGTAACTATGTGTTCAGTTTGTAAGGAAGCTATATGCTATAGTAATCCGATCTGAACAATTTCATCCGATATTACATTATTTCTATGAATAATAACTCATACCAAATTTCCTGAAGATATATCGCCAAATGAGGAAGTTTCCTATGCAAGCATTTCATTCCGATCATTCAGTTTGTATTACATTGTTGCCTTAGAAAATAATCTATACAAAATTTCGTGAACATATCTTGTCAAATGTGACAGTTTTCTATACAAGAACTTGATTCCGATCGTTCAGTTTGTATGGCAGCTATATGTTATAGTGGACCGATATCGGCAGTTCCGACAAATGAGCAGCTTCTTGAAGAGAAAATGACGTTTGCAAAATTTCAAAATGATATCTCAACAAGTAAGGAAGGGCTAAGTTCGGGTGTCACCAAACATTTTATACTCTCGCATTATAAAGTGATAATAATTTACATATTTTTTTATTTTGCTGTAAAATTAATTAGATTAGATCAATTTGTGTACTTTGAGCATTGAATTGTATTTTCATTTCCTAATGTATATATTATACAGAGAAGGCATCAGATGGAATTCAAAATAACGTTATATTGGAAGAAGGCGTGGTTGTGAACCGATTTCACCCATATTTCGTACATGTCATCAGGGTGTTAAGAAAATATTATGTATCGAATTTCATTGAAATCGGTTGAGTAGTTCCTGAGATATGGTTTTTGGTCCATAAGTGGGCGGCGCCACGCCCATTTTCAATTTTTAAAAAAAGCCTGGGTGCAGCTTCCTTCTGCCTTTCTTCCGTAAAATTTGGTGTTTCTGACGTTTTTTGTTAGTCGGTTAACGCACTTTTAGTGATTTTCAACATAACCTTTGTATGGGAGGTGGGCGTGGTTATTATCCGATTTATTCCATTTTTGAACTGTATATGGAAATGCCTGAAAGAAACGACTTTATAGAGTTTGGTTGACATAGCTATAGTAGTTTCTGAGATATGTATAAAAAACTTAGTAGGGGGCGGGGCCACGCCCACTTTTCCAAAAGAAATACTTCCAAATATGCCCCTCCCTAATGCGATCCTTTGTGACAAATTTCACTTTAATATCTTTATTTATGGCTTAGTTATGACACTTTATAGGTTTTCGGTTTCCGCCATTTTTTGGGCGTGGGAGTGGGCCGATTTTGCCCATCTTCGAACTTAACCTTCTTATGGAGCCAAGAAATACGTGTACCAAGTTTCATCATGATATCTCAATTTTTACTCAAGTTACAGCTTGCACGGACGGACGGACGGACAGACAGACATCCGGATTTCAACTCTACTCGTCACCCTGATCACTTTGGTATATATAACCCTATATCTGACTCTTTTAGTTTTAGGACTTACAAACAACCGTTATGTGAACAAAACTATAATACTCTTCTTAGCAACTTTGTTGCGAGAGTATAAAAACTGAGGGACTAGTTCGTATATATACAGACAGACGGACGGACAGACAGACGGACCTGGCTAAATCGACTCAGCTCAACATACTGATCATTTATACTACATGTATAGTAGATACTTTATAGGGTCTCCGACGCTTTCTTCTGGGTGTTATAAGCTTCGTGACAAACTTAATATACCCTGCTCAGGGTATAATGATAATTGCAGGAATAGGGAATGATAATGTAATTCGTAGGTATGAGTCAGAGAACTTCAACGAGTAATAAATTTTTGTTTGTGCTTAAGTACTGATCCGTTATTCTGTCTGATTCTGTCAGTTCAGTTCATGTACACGAAACGAACTGTTTGTCTTCAAATCAGCGATAGAGAACAACTTTGTATCACTAGTGATCACCTTATACCTGTTTTGTTTATGAACGTTCGTATCAGCAGAAAATACCCGAAGTGATGCAAACTCATGCTTCAATGATTGAAATGATCGACAGAGTTTGGTTTGTATGTCATCCCCTTAACACTGATTTACTAGTGCACTTTTGTTCTGTTTCAAATACATATGTTTGTGTTTGTATAATGGAAATTCCATCGAGTACATACATACAACAAATGTATGCATATCTATGTATGTAAGTTCTCGATGAAATTTCCATTGTTTACGCTTCGAAAATTTGTAACATGCGCACATTTTCAAAGCTGATACATTTTTTGCTACACATGAGTCAAATCAGTCCAGCAGAATTGTGTTGTACTCAGAGATTTACCCATAGATTTACTTATACATAGTTTACCCAAATTTTCTTTTCAATTCAAACAATCGTCGCAACGCTATGAACTGACATGATACGATTGCAACCGAAGCCAGCCATACGTTTACATGATCGTGATTGCCGAAGAACAGATTGTTCGTGTTGCATCAGGTCAGTTGACGCTGGCGGCTAATTCAGAAAGAATCCTTTCCTGATAATAGTATGTATGTATGTCAAAAATGGGTTGAATGTGATCAATAGTTAGCCCCAATATACCTAATATAAAGATTTTCGAACTTTCGGGTGACTTTATGCAGCATATATTGGCCAATATGTGAGTTACCTCATTGTGGTTAAAATCGGGTGAAAACTAATACCAGAATTTTCGAACATCCGGCTGGCTTTACTCCATATGATTTGTGATTGTATGTGAGGTACCTTAATGAAACCTAGAGAACATCTTATTAGTATCTGGCATATAAAATAGATCAAATCGGGTTGATAGTACCGCAACTGCCATATTTTAATATACAATTTTGCCACCTGAAGGAGTTTCCCCAAACTTTGTTTCCTGCCAGTTCTTCTTCTTCTTACACCCGAACTTAATGCTTCTTTACTCTTTAGTAATTTTCATACTTGCTAATTACTCTAAGGTTTTCAGCAAATCGGTCGATTTATTTTAATGGTTCGTTCTTTCGCTTGTATAGCTCCTTATTTAAAAGGCAATTAAATCTTAAAAATTTTATAAAAGTGTAGAAATAAGCATTACAGTGCTGAGGAGAATCGTCTCGAACCTCAAAAAAAGAGTACACAAGTCTCTCTAAATAGGACCCATTCATATTTTCCATAATCATGGTGCTGCTTTTCAGAGAATGGTGTATGACCAATATATCGTATTACAGACACCATGAATAGAGATCTTAGAAAACTGAAGCTAATACATTTTTTCAGTCACAGATAAGTTTTTATTTAAATTTGTATTACTAATATCTTAATATAAAAGTGAATTTATTAGTAAAGCCTCACGGGTGAATGTACTTATTATTTTGACCATGGTTGTATATAACCACATGTGACAGCGACAGCAAACTTCTGTAGATAAATTCGAATTAAAGAAATTTTGGAATAAAACACCGATTTTAACGGCTTCTTGTTCTATCCCCACCTTATTAGGAGAATTTATACCAGTTTTTTTAAATTATTTTTCAATTTCGAAAATTTGGTGCATCATAGAAAACTTTTACTTACTGAATATTTATGTAATCGTTTATAAAGAATGAAAGTATTCTTTATGTTTTTATATTCAAAAATGTTTTATTACGCTCTTTTTTTTTCAAGCACTTTACGCTTGCGCTAAAGAGAAGAGAAGACTTGCTAAATAGTTCGTTTGTACAATTTAGTTTTCATATTCGATTTACTTTAATAAAAATATTTTTGATGATTACGAAGCTTTACCAACGCTTGCTGCAAATATATTTTGAGAAAACCTTGCACGTTGTGAGCGTTATAGCCGAAACAGCCAAAAACGTAGACCCGTGGCCCGTGTCAGCTGATACGACCTATCTTATGGGCGCGCAATGTAAGTGGACAGCGAAAATCGCTACTCCCGTCTCTCTTTGCCGTAGGATGCCGTAGAAAGTCTTACGTTTTGGATTTTTCCCGTAGAAACGTGTCAGCTGATTGCTCTCTCACAACACAGGGTTGCCAGTCTCGATATACTTTAGTAATCATAAAAATTGACTTCAATACGTTTGCAATTTTCTTAAACTAACTCAAAATCAGAGTCGAATGCTATTTTTTATAAATATATTAACTATTTTTAATAGTTTGTTTTCAGTTTTTATTATTTATATTATGAAAAATTGTAATTGAAAAGTTAGATGTGTACAAAACTATATATGCGTATTGAGCAATGGCAACATTATTCAAATGAAAACAAAAAAAGATGGCTGATTTTTACGGGCTCAACTTTTGACAAATTTTGCTCGCTACGGGCGGCAACTGAGGAAGAGAGGAGCAGAATTCGCTGTTTCTGCTTTTATTTACTCGTATCATTTTGAGCTAATAAGTTTATACTTCTGGGTGAATAGAGGGACACAACTTGTCTTATGTTTATTAAATCTTTATTTAGATAAAATTACTAAGACATATTCGGTAACGTTTTAAGAGGTATGTTCACTGATAGAGATTTCTTTCACGTAACCTATGTTTTATAGTCATAAAAATAAGTCTCAAGTTTATTTGCATCGAGAAAAATATTTTCAACAAGCTGACCCCGCAGCCGTTGTCCCGCATGAAATTATGTGTTTTGAAATGAAAAAAAAGTTGAAATTATATTGTGTCGAAAATGATTTATTTTCGATTTTTCTACATTTTTTTAATGTAGCGCAACTTAATAAACATAGTTTTTTGATTTCTGTTCTGGTGCGTAAATATGCAGAGAAGATGGGTTTCCAACTCGTCAACACGCCACATATATCTGGCCGTGTGAAAAACATAGCATTTCCCGATTTCCTTGTGTCCTGTTGATTGTCAACGCAAAGGCAATTTTCCCTAGAAATTGTATACGTTTGAACTGAAATGGCTGTCCCTTGTATTCGATAACTGCGTCATAATCAGTCGGGTTCCATTACACAGTTTCGGCGCATGAAGATTGTGAAACGTAATAATGACAGATCCAACTGTGAGACGCAATTTGGAAATTCCACTGGATAATTTACGGTTTCGTCTTCCTTGTCAAGACGATCGATCGATTTATATGAGCGCAAACCTCCCAGAATTTGACTTTAAATCTTACAGTTTAAGTCATTAACATCGGTATTTTTGGCAGCTAAAATTGCGCGTGCACTCAAGCAATCGCAGTTACGATAATTTAACCAATGTTCGGATAAACATTCGTGATGAGTTCATGTTCCGTTGAAGTGAATCGACAAAAGGGAGGTGAAATTGATATCAAACCACTGGAAGTATCAACCGAAATTTGCCCATTTCCAATTCTAAGCGAATACAATGTAAAATGTCGTCGGCAATGTCATTTTTTCGTATCCCATGATTAACGCGAATTTGAAGGCTGATATGTCAAAATGATCTCCGCGAAAAGTATGCGAACTTCAGTGGCATGCGAAGTAACTATCGCATTGTCCTACGTCTGTTTCCAGGGATTATCATATTCCAGTAAATGCTACTGCTGGCATGCTTCTCAAAAAGGTGCACACACTGTACCATTCACAATACGCAATGTGTGTGAAGAATGTGTGCGTGCGGCAAACATCTTTTTTACTACTCAACAGAATACATTCAGCATCTAACAGCACCATATATACCACAGGTTGCTTCAAGATAAAGATCATCAAACATCGCAGCTATTGTTTAATAAGTCGAGCTGTGATATCGTTACGATCGCTAGCTGATTGACCGCGATCCATAATTCCGCACGTATGTCATCGCATTTTGGGAGTACTTCTTGCCTTTTCTTGGGCTGCCATACGTTGATGGCAAAAAGAACGCCGACCAATATTAGCGCGACCTCTTCGTGGCTTCGTAACGAATTTCAATATGCAATTGATCACATTGTGTGAAACACACATAAAGTTTTCACTGAATAACTTTAAATAATTTTTCCTTTGGATAGCCGGAAGAAAAAAGCAAGCGATCAAAATTGAACAATTCAAATAATTTACAAATCAAAATATTGAAAAACAAAACAAACAAACATTGAAAAAAAATGTGTGTGGAAAATGTTACTTTTTGGAATTGTCCAATTATCCGACTTCTCCTCAATAAAAGTATAAGGTTTCTAAACCTTTCCCGATCCACAACAAACAACCTTTCAATTTCAAGATTGGTTCAACCGTTCTCTTAGTGTTACTAACAAACAAACATTCATTTTTATTGTAACGTTTGTATGGGGAAAAGAAAAGGGCTGTTTTTATGGGTTTTCCGGAAATTATTCGAATTTTTCTCGCCGTAAAAACCATCTTTGAACTTCAACGAACATTTAAGAAAAAAGAATTGGCCAAATTGGTCCGGGCGTTATTGAGTTATGAGCGTACATACATTTTGACGATTCATTTTCATTTATATATTTGTATGTAGATAGATATACATACATATGTATGTAGATAGATATGAAACTTTGAAAGCATTTTTCAGAAAACTACTTTTCTCAATTTTTCAAAGCGAGGGGAGTCGAAGTGGGAATGATTTCTTTTGAAGTTGTTAATTGCAATTTCTTATAGAAATTAACGGATTGCTAATTTAATTTGATTTCTATTTTTTTTTTAGATTACACCGAAGGCTTATAACTGGTCACGATAAAAATAATCTCTTATTAATTGAGCTTTAAATTTATTGCATTCTTTGTGGAAAGTATGGTGAGTTTAGCCATGCTAGGTAAGTGAAGTTGAGTAAAAATATTTTTATTTTTTTCAGCTGATAATTTTCAGTCGTCGATGACGACGTCTTTACATGAAGCTTATTACAGTTCGAATAAAAAAGTTTATAAATAGCAAATAGGTGTTTTAAAAAATTAAAAAAAATAGACTGACTTCGAAAACGACAATACATATTAGTAAGGAATAATGTCCTGTAATGCATAAACCTGGTTACTACGTTTACACATGACAATTGGTTCACGAATTTGAAGCATAAACCTTTCAATGAATTCGATTTTTGGGTGTAAGCAAAGGTGAAAATCAATTCATGAATGAGTGAAACTTCATACTTCAGTTCACGAATCTGCAAACGGTACATTTTTGAATTCGTGAATTAAAGAAATCGTTAACTAACGTACGCCCAAACGTAGTATACATATTAATTTATTTCTACATAAACAATATATTCGCCAATGTGAGAATAACATCGGTAATCCACTTGGTAAACTGACATGGTTTGAATTCGTGTATTACAAGTAAGGAAGGGCTAAGTTCGGGTGCAACCGCATATTTTATACTCTTGCAACTGGCAAGAATCAAAGCCAGGGAAATACCATAATATGTAAAACGTCAACCAGAGAATCGGAATTTAACTATATGTAACCTATATACTGGCCGAGATATTCAGCATATATATGTACGTAGTATATGGGAGTTGGCGTAGTATCGATCCGATTTTATCTATTAACTATTATCATACGACATACTATAAACTTTTCCCTGGGTTTCATTCATCATCTGATATGACTCAAAGATAACTCAATTATTGGCCGATATATGAAGTATAAAAGCAGCAGGAAGTTCGAAAATCTTTATATTAGGTATATGGGAAGTATTGACCCGATTCAATTCATTTTAGATACACAGATTTACTATTATCAGGAAAGGATTCTGTCTGAATTTCAATTGTATATCATATACATACATTGAGCGATATACGTACCGTCATATGGGAAGTGAGCGGGGTTATCTTTCGATTTCATTAATTTTCACACTGTCGGTAGGAGTTCTTATTGTATTTTTCCTGGGAGAATTTGGTTATTGTAGCTTTAGTAATTTAGGAGATATGTAAATTGAACTTTTTAGAGAGCGGGATCACGCCCACTTTTTCAAAATTTCTTCGCTCACAGATGCCTCTTGCTACTGAGATCCCCTGTGTCAAATTAGTTTTATATAATATTTTAATTTGTCTTTAGTTATTGCACTTTAAATGGTTTTTGGTTAATGGCGCTTTGTGGGTGTGGCTGTGGTCCGATTACGCCCATCTACGAACTCTTTTTTTTTTTTTTTTACTAAGGAACGCCCTTACAAAGTTTCATCAAAATATCTCAATTTCACTTAATTTACAGCGTGTACGGACGGACGGACGGATAGACAGACAGTCACCCGGATTTCAACACGTCTCGTCATCCAGATCATTTATATATACATAACTCTATATCTATCTCGATTAGTTTTAGGTGAAACGTGCAACCGTTAAGAGAACAAAACTATTATACTCTGTAGCAACATATTGCAAGCTATTAACATAATTTTTAGAAATATATGTTACGGACTAAATAAAATATGTAAAAATAAATAAATTTATGTTTTTTTAATTCATTGAGAAATATTTTACAATCCGCTAAAATTGTTCAACTCGGCTTCGGCCGAATGTCGGTTCGGGTGGTATACAGTCGTTTACTCCTTATTATTTAAAATTTGTGAAGGTGCCATTTAGTCATTGTTAAACGAACTATGGATCTTGTATAAAACAGAGGCACAAACACAAAGTTTTAAAGTACAATCCTCTCGCAAACGTTCTTACAGTTATTCTGCACAAATTCTTTTGAGCTCTGATGCCAAATGATTTAGCTCTCTCATCTCACAAGATGAAAATTTATATTTAAAATTTTTTTTCCATTTTTTCTCGGGTAACATTAATGGAGGATTAATGGTACTAACTTTTCTGGGTAATCACATCATATTAGTTCAAGCCTTCTTCAATATTTGCGAGACATTTTTTTATACGTTTCGAACGACTCAATTTGTTATCGAGTTTAAAAAACAATAATGGAAAATTCCTTAAACAATTTGTGAGTAGTCTTAGTGAATGTGATTCGAATACTATTTATATTATTTTTATATTTCTCTCTAACTTGCAACTTAAATAAGTAGGGATATAAAATTAAATTAGTACATAAATTCATGCCAAGGGTGTTAAAATAACAATGCTTTTATCTTAAATTTTCTGTGAACTATTCTTCACATAAATTACAATACAAAGCTTTAAAATTCGAAAAGAAATTCGCGGTAAATTAACAATGGTTTGAACGGGACTTAGTATTTATTTATGAACATTATTTTATTGGAATATTAGATACTAGACAGTTGGCAAAAAGGACGTCGGTGCACACTAAGCGTGACTTGTTCGTACCAAGTTCGAATGAGATATAGGTGATAAATAGGAAGTGCAAGTTAGCCCCTCGATATTACGCATTTTAAAATATTAGTTCTATAAGAGATTATATCCACTTGTGGATTTCAAAAAATATGAGCGTATTTGTAGGAATTTTTAAATTAAGTGCCATTTTTTCTCAAAACTTTAAATGATGAATAATATTTTTAATAATTTCGATTTTTTAAGTCACTATTACATATAAAGTGTAAATTTTTCCTCAAAATAACGATTTTTTTTGGAAATTCACCATTTTGTTGAAATTTAGACTAGTCGTTTGATCACTATCAGCACTCTCTACAGTAATGAAAATCTTCCTCACCGCTAGACATCTTTTTTCAGATAATGGGAATCAAAATTTTTCAAATGAATGATATTAAAGTACATTAAATTCTGTAAATGTACGTTTTTTTTTTATTTACATTAATATTTATTATACATTTTTCTGACGCTCAAGTGGATACAACATCTTAAGATTTTCCCCAAAAGTGTGCCGTGGCAGCATCTCTTCCCTTAGGGTGGCCGCAGAATGGACGCTTAAAACCGAGTCGAGCCCATTTTTCCATTTACGCAACTCGCGCATTTACGCTCGAATCGACTTTGAGCGTACACTCTTCGGGCACCCTTACAAACCCTCTTCTGAGTTAATGATAAATAAATAAAAGCATTTGGGTTGATAAAATTTTTACTTTTATTCCATACCTTTTAATTAGGTATTAAATATTTATGAAGATACGGTTTATAATCATTTTAATTAATTAATAATTAATAGCATTGAGTTTGTGTGAAAAGTTGTTTGAAATAGATGAATTTCAGCATCGTTAACTTCGCGGAATACTCGGTAGGCACAAATTGCCCTGTTTCAATAAACAATAACAAAATGTATCTTAACCGAATCATCCATCGAAGTTGTGAATTTAGTAGACAATTCAACATATTTCAACAACTTTGGTGCTTTACAAGTCAAAAATCAAATATTGTTCAATGAGCATTCTGAAACATTATAATTCGTAATTTATTAATATGTAGTGCATAAATTGTTGTTTTTATTTACTGTGTCATTACCGCATTAAAAGTGAACTAATGTGGTCGACAACTTAAATCTACTTGACAACAACTAGTTTCGACAGGTTTTGTGTGTAGATTATCTGCTCTAATCGCGGTTGCCAGACTTGGAACTCCTCTGCCTTTTATTAAAAAATGGCTTCTTATTAACACCACTAATTGCATTTGGGATTGTGGATTATTTTGTTAAATGGACCCACGATTCGAATATGTTTGTTACGTTACATGTAATTCGTATTTGTCAAGGGGACAATGAAAAGAGAAGGAATGGAATAGAAATTCCAGCATTAACAGTTTTTTCAATGTGGTTATACACTATTTTACTACAATTAGAAAGTGTATTGGCGCGCTATAACACAGATTTGTGAGACCGAAGAGAACGATGCTCTCAAAGACAGCGATCATTTTAAGTATATGGGGAAGGGCAAGGTGCAAACATACACAAATACATACATACCTTTGTAGAATCGGTCAAAAATTATCCAGAAACAAAAATTTAACTAATCAAAGATTTCGTAATCAAATTTTAAATTTAAAAATTATCTTATGGAGGTACGTATGCAGGTATGTATGAATGCATATAAGTTTTGTGAGCATTGCAGTTGAGTATTTATCACACAAATTTAAGTAAATGAATAAAAAATAATAATATTTTCATACTTATACATGATTTATCTGTCGTATACATAGTATACGAACATGTGAATCATAATAAGCATATAACATTTAATACACCTCAATTGCAATGACAAAATTAGTAAAGAACTCAAAATGTTAACCTTAACTTTTGCAGTCTTTCAACACTTTAAAATCTAAAGTTTATTTTATACGCGTGGTATTTCTATTAATTTTTGGAGTTAGTAAAATAATTCACTTCTGCTATTTGAAATATGTATCAATTGAAGAGGCTTCTAACATTACTTCAGATGCTCAAATGGCATTGAAGACTTGCTAATCCGATTTTTCATAAAATCATTAAATGTAATATGTGAGAGGGAATAATCTGAGTTGATTTTCAGATATTTTTATGAAATCTGCTTCAATATGAAACCATTTATTTAAATTTAAAATGTCGAATGCCTAAATACAAACTTATGTATTTTATGTATATTATTTAAATTTAAAAAACAAGCAAATTTTCTTTTGTGCCGACTATGCATATGGTTTCATGTTATATAAATAAAAAAATGGGTCGATGTATTTTTGGAATTGCTGCGAAAACCTTACAACTTACAAATTGCGTCGAAATAAAATCCATATTACATAATGAATTCGTTAATTAGTAATTAAATTAAAATCTTTATCTTGTACTGATACTGGAGAATAACAAATTGATTTTTTAATCAACTCAAAGTTTAAGGGCAAATATGAGGAGTACAATCGGTCAAAAATCTTAAAATTGTAGTTATTGAATTCGAAAAATTGTAATTAATTCGCAATATAACGGGTTGTGAGTTTCCTACAACATGTAAAAGTTTTTCTTGGTTTTGAGTTCAGGACGAAAATTCTCTCAATATAAAAAATTAACATATCTTTATATTCGTGTTTTATAGCATTTTTTAATTCAGTGCCTTTAATTAAAAAAAATATTCATTATATTCACATGCCAACTTTTTTCAAGAACTTTGTAAAGGCTGATAAATGATCGAGTAACTAAAGAAATATATACGCGCTACCATAAAGTGAGTTTATATTTGTGGAAATAGTTTAATTTTTAATAATTATGAGATGGCTTTTAAAATATTTATCTCTTTCGGATCTCACACCTCTTTTAAATGTTTATGAGAATTTAATTAATATGAAAAAAAAAACAATTTAAACATACCCGTCAACCCATGAGGTTTCCCTTTCTGTAGCTTCTTCGCTTTGTCTGCCTTTGTCATCAGGACCACCGCCACGACGGGATGAATTCTGGTTTCTGCGTTCTTCCATGTCCTTATTATTTCTACCAAAATTGCGGCGGTCATCATTAGGTGCACTCCTACCAAATTTCGAGCTATTGCCACCACCACCACTACCACCATAATTTGGACCATTGCCACCTCTGAAATTAGGACCATCACCTCGGAAATTCGTTCCATTACCACCGCCAAAATTTTGACCATCATCCCGGAAGTTCGGCCCATAACCACCACCGAAATTTGGGCCGTCATCTCGGAAATTCGGTCCATTGCCACCGACGAAATTTGATCCACCTTGACCAAATCTATTGAAATTGGGTCCGTTTCTATTGTAATTGGGTCTATTCGGACCATTTCCACAATTGCCTCCTTCAAAATCAAAATTACCTCCCATTCCTCCGAAATTCGGACCACGATCATTAAAGTTTGGACCATTGCCACCAAAGTTCAGCCGGTTACCACTAAAATTTGGACCCCCAAATTGGGGACCGTTTCCTCCAAAATTCTGGTTGTTTGCACCAAAGTTTGGACCGCTTCCGCGAAAATTGCGCTCATTTCCCCCATAATTTGATCCAAAGTTTGAGCCGTTTCCGACAGGATTATTTGTGTTGGATTTGTTTTGTTGTAATTGCTGCAGCAACATAGGTAACTGCTGAAGAAACTGTGGAGGCGGAGCACAGCTCGGATCTGCACTTTCCCTGCCCTGAGCTTTAGCTAAGGCCTGAGAAATTTTCTGCATAAACATAGGGTCTCTTAGAGCATCGCCCAAATTAGGAATGGCATTAGAAATATGAGGATGTATTTGCTGTTCATCTCGTCGAATTTCTCTATGAAAATCTTTGCCGCCATCATTATTATCTTCGTCATCATCGTCAATAGATGCAGGCGCGATAAAATCTACCGGCTTTTCTATTACCACATCAAATAGTGAAGGTATTTTGTTAACAACCTTTGGTTTTTCTGGTTTTTCTTGTTCCGACTTTTCTTCACTCAGCACATTTTCAGTGCTTTCCTCTGCGATTTTTATTGGGTTTTTGTCTTCGTTAGTACTGCCAGCACCATCATCACCTTCTACCAAATCCAGTCCAGGAATTCCCTCCGATTTGCCAAATATATTACAAATAGCTCCGGAAGAATCGGCAGTGTTATTTTCTTCCTCTTCCACAAGGGAGATAATTTCGGTTACACAATCATTTGTTAGTTTCTGCGTTTTAGGACTTTCTATGGGTGCACTGAAGCGACTCTTTCGCTTACCTAAGATACCGGTAGAACCACTCGTTGTCGCGCATTTTTCAACTGGTTCTGATGGCTTTTCATCGCTTAATTGATCGGTTTCAAGATTTCCCTGTTCATCGCTTATTTCCTCATTACCCGAAATAGGTTGGTTTGAATTTTCTTCTTCTTCTTCTTCTACTTCTTCTTCATCTTCTTTATTTTGATCATTACTAACGTCTCGGTCTTCTTGTTTAGGGCTCTCATCAGCTTTGCATTCTGCATTCCGTTCATTTGTCAACCCGTCATTACCATCTTGAGCTCGCTTATCACCTGTATCAGGCTTTTTGTCAATTTGTTGTAATTTCCTTAGCCGCATTTGCTCACGTCGTTCCATTATTCTTTGACGTTGCTTTTCGAACTCCTGCTCATAACGGCGATACATCTCACGGTCGGGATGATTAGCATTCGCAAGCTTCCATTGCTCGAATTGTTCTTCCCAACGTTGGAATTGAAGATCAAAACTCTTTTCGTCCAAATCAGGTCGTGGTTGTTTTTGCTCAGTTGTCAAATGATCTGCTTCTGAATCATAATTGCTCTGATTCTGACTATTCCGCTCATTTTGGAAATTCTCTTCAGGGTTGGGGTTTCTATTGAAATTATTATTTGGACCGAAATTTCGATCATTTGAATTTGATCTTCGATTCATATTGTTCTGCCCGAAGTTTCGTTCGTTTGAATTCGAACGTCTGTTATAATTATTTGGACCAAAACTTTTTTCATTTGAAGCGGATATATGATTAAAGATGTCATTTGAGCGGTTATTACGACTATTTCCTCGATTTGAAGAATTGAAATTGTTGTTCATTCCAAAGCTATCTCCATTGTCTCCTTGTCCGAGATTTCGATCATTTGAACGAGATCTCGATGAAAAAGGATTGTTCGGACTAATATTTTTATTAATGTTGTCTGATCCCATATTAATGCTATTACGAGGACTAATGTTGAATTCGTTCCTATCTGAGAAACTGTTGAAATTGCTTCTATTTGACAAGTTGCGGTCGTTTGAATTAAATCTTACATTAGAATTTTTATCCTGGGCAAAATTATCTTCGGTATTTTCAATGAAAGTATTATTCGAATCATTATTTCTACCATTATTATCATACCTTTGCCCATAAAATGGACTATTATCTCCATGCCGCTGTTTGAAATTACCACCAAAGTTCCGCCCATTTGGACCAAATCTTTGATTCATGTTATTATTTCGACTTTGCATCATGTTATTTCCACCAAAATTCCTTTCGTTTCCATCGTTCTGTTCATTATGGTAAAAGTTGTTGTTTGAATAATTTCTTTGATTTCTATCATTGTTACAAAACTGTTCACTTCTATTACCCTGACGATTTCCACTCTGATCATTATTTTCATACTGATACCCCTGATTACTAAAATTATCATTATTTCTACGGTTATTGTTATTGAATAACTCTTGGAAATTATGCCCACTGGAAGTTTGATTACGATTAGCATTCCATTGAGTAGACCCTTGAATCTCTTGACGAGTCTGAGGAATATTTTCTATGTGATCTTCATTATTATTTCCACTTACATTATCCTTTTCACTGTTCCAACGATTATTTGCATTTTTATTTATGGTATCGAAACCGTCTCGACTGTTTCGGTTCTCAAATGAAGCATTCATATTATTAACATTTGTAAACTCATATTCATTTAAATTATTTCGATCTTCATTTCTTGCATTCCAGTTATTTTGACCCCTTTCTTGAGAAATGAACTGGTTTCCCGACCGAGTACTACCAAAATTTGTATCAAAGTTGTTTTTATTTTGATTCCATTGACTTTTGGGTTCATTTTGGTTTTGCTTAATTTCATTACCTTGCTGATTGGAATTAGATATCCATGAGTTTGCACCTTGACCACGAAAATCATTTCGATCAGTAGACGATTGATGTACGTTATTATTGTAGTTACTACCGCCACCGAGTTGGTTCGAGTTACTATTCGGATTACCAAAAGTTGGCATACTAGGATGTTGTTTTTGCGTAACTTGCGGCATATTAGACATTGGTTGAGGCTGAGAATTCTGTTGTGGCTTTGCTACTATTGGAGGCGGTTGTTGAAAATTGGGAATTTGACCAAAGTTAGGAGGTTGCTGATTAAAGCTTGGAGGTGGTTGATTATAATTGAATTGTTGTTGCGGTTGCTGATATGAAGCTGTCCATTGAGGATAATTCATATTTGGGAATTGCCCCACTGGAGGAGGTTGATGTATTGGGGCAGAACCTTGGTTAAGAGGTAAAACTTGGCTCTGGGCCGAATGCGACTGAATTGACACCGGCGGTGGTTGCGTGTAGATTTGAGGTGTTCCAGAAATTTTAACGTTTGTTTGTTGTCCATCAGAGGGAGGCGGAGGTGGTGGTTGTTGTACCGACTGTATCTGCAAAGGCTGTGCTTGAACTGGTGCTTGGGGTTGAACCTGTTGGTAGTAGTTATTAAAATTCGTACTTTGTCCTGTTGAAGATGCAGCAGCCATTTCCCTTTTATACTAAGTGCAAAATATAAAATATTTTATAATACAACTTACAATATAAATAATTCTTTATATTACCTGTTCACCGTACTGGGCGTGCCACTTTGCGTATTCTTGTTGATAAGCTTGCCATTGCTGCCAGTGTTGTTGTAAAGCATATTGTTGTTCTGGGGTCAAAGCGGCATACTGAGCTTCAGTATACTGCCCATAAGGTCCACTTGGAGTTGATGCTTGCACAGTTGCGCTTGTGGTAGACACACTACTAGGTAACATTGGTCCTATAATTGGTGCTGAGTTCCCAGTTGTTTGTTCCGCTGGAGCCGGAGGAGGTGCTGTTGTAGGAGGCGGCGGAGCAACGGAAGGTGGTGGAGGTTGAGGTGGCGGGCATTGTGGTGCCGGTATTGGCGGAATTGGAGCACTAGCCGCGAGTCCAGCCCATTGATTCCACATATCTCTTAATACAATTATGTTCACTTAACTATTCAATTATTTCGTTCAAATCAAAGGGTTGTCTGAAATTTTTTCTCACTTTTATATGTTTTTCAACGAGTCTATTCTTTATGGGAATCGTAAACTTATTACTTCACTTTTTTGGTAAAACTAATTAGTAAAAGCGTGCAAAAACAATAGTCACCAATTATTTTGTTGAATAGTCGCCATTTTTACTTCACGAAAAAACTATATATGGTAAAATCACGATATATTTATTGTTATAGATATTAAAAATCGACTTTTCTTATCGATTTTAAAGATGACATCACAATAGAAACCAAAATGCAGATAATTTTAAAATTTGATGTAAAATCCTAAAAATATATTTTATGAAAAATGAAAATATATGTAACGTCTTTATTAATGTCTAATAAATAAATCCCATGTAATAAATTTAAATATTTCAACACTCGAATGAATTGCCAAAAAAAAAAAATTAAATTATTGTAGATAAATAAGGTGGCAACATTTACATATGTTTCCACGTGTAGAGAATAAAATAAATGAAATCACAAATATACCGGAGATAAAAATATACAATGGCCGAAAAGAAAGAAAAGATTGAATATTTAGTCGCTGATACTACAGCTTTTATTAATGCAGTTCAGCTAAATGTAAGTGTAATTTGGCTATTGTGTACTAATTTAAACGTTTGAATATTTCTACAGGATTATGCTAAAAACGTTTTAACCGTCCCAGATGTTATTAAAGAGGTGCGTAATAAACGTCAAATCCGTCGGCTTTGTGTGTTACCGTTTGATTTGCAAGTACGAGAACCTCGTACTGATAGTATAAAACATTGTGTTGATTTTGCAAAAAAGACTGGTGACTATGCCAGCCTATCTGGTATCGACATTAAGGTTATTTCGTTAACATATGAACTAGAAGTTGATAATGTTGGCTCTGCACATTTGCGTACGGAACCTGTTATATCAAAAACAATAGCATCTAAGGAAAAGCCTGAAGAGTTCCAAGAGAATTCTAATCTAGCAGGTTGGTATAATCCGGAAGGTGAAGAGGAATCTAGTAGTGACGATGATGATGAAGATGAATATTCTCAAACTGTTAATCATGTCAACGACAAAGATGCCGTCAAAAGTTTGATAGAAGATCAAATAAATGGTGTAAACGGCAACCAAGGTCTTAATGATGAAATAACACAAGAAGAACTTGATAAATTCTTTGAAAAGTTAAACTGTAATGTTGATGATAATAATGAAGTTTGCGATTTACTTGTACCAAAAAGCAAGGATCCACTAGATCAACAAATTCTTAGGGACGGTGAATCTAAATCAATTGATGAAAATGACGACACACCAAATCAACACGCTGAACAGAAAACAGATGAGTGTGATAGCATTGAAGGTGGTTGGATTACACCATCTAATATTAAAAAGGTGAAAAAAAGCTTAGAAGGTAAAGTGGAATCTGATGTTGTTCCTGTAGTCGCATGTATGTCAACAGATTATGCACTTCAGAATGTTTTAAAACAAATGAATTTGCAAATTTGTGCGCTTGATGGTCGTGTAATTAAACACTTACGCACCTATATATTACGATGTTATGCCTGTTTTAAAACAACAAGTATAATGACAAAAGTTTTTTGTCCAAACTGTGGCAATAAAACCTTAAAACGAGTTGCTGTTAGTCTGGATGAGAACGGGAAGCAAGTAGTACGTAGTTTCGATTTCAGTAGATTATTTTTAAACTCTATATGGGGTATTCCATACCAAATCGACCACTTTTGAACCCGACCCCTTTAGATTTTGCTGAAACTTAACCATCCTTTTCTACCATTTGAAAAACATTTTTGAGAATTTTTTCTAAATTTTTTGTCCAACTTCAAAAAAAGTTATGAATTTTTCAAAAAAAAGGCTTTTTATTTTCAAATAGCCATAACTTTTGTAGAAATTGACTTTAGGGGACCTTTTTTTAAAAAAATTTTGTTTTTGAATGAACTTTTCGAAAAAATACACGAAAAAAATTTAACACGGATCAATTATATAAAATAATCGGGTTTTTTAAGTAAAATCGTCATTTTTTGGAAGTTCGCCATTTTTTGAAAGTTCGGCATTTTTGTTTTTTTTTGCATCAAAAAAAAAAACTACAATTAATTTGACAACTATCCCTGCTAATCCCGGAGTGGGCCGATTTTTTTCATTTTTGAAAATTTGAAAAACTTAAAAAAAAGGTCCCCAAAAGTGAATTTCTATAAAAGTTATGGCTATTTGAAAATAAAAAAGCCTTTTTTGAAAAATTCATAACTTTTTTGAAGTTGGACAAAAAATTTTGAAAAAACTCTCAAAAATGTTTTTCAAAGGGTAGAAAAGAATGGATAAGTTTCAGCAAAATCTAAAGGGGTCGGGTTCAAAAGTGGTCGATTTGGTATGGAATACCCCATATATTAAACATTTTTATGATAAAAATATTGTTTTTTCCATTTTCTAGATTCACATAAATACACGCCGTCCCCTAACCTCTAAATATAAGAACCAAAGCTTACCAAGATTCCAAGGAGGAAAACATTCTCGTAACCCAATACTATTTGAAGACCAGCCTATACCGAGACAGATGCCGTCACGTGTAGCTAAGACCAAGACCAATGCTTTAGACGAAGATTACATTGCCGGATTTTCGCCTTTCGTCATGCGTGACGTAGATTCAAAATCTGCTATGCTGCGTTCTAAAGGCAACCTTAAGGAATGGGCTAGGAATAACACATTTGAAGAAGATCGGCGAAGAAAACATTACAATAGAGTTTATAAATAGATTTCATAGTTAAAATATTCTTATTTTTTTATTTTGCTTGGTAACGGGTTATCACTCTACAATTTTAAACACATATCACAATCGTGATACTCTGGTAAGTTAAGTTGAAACTTTTCCTGGAGCGCGGGTGGTACAAAACGTCCACCTAAATAATGGTATTTCCCTTTAAACATTTTAGCGCATAGTTTAGGAGCCGTTAGGGATATTAGCATATCCGGTTCGAAATCATTTTCTGTTATTTTTCCTTTTTCTACATCCCATCCGCTTGGTATATCAATGCTATTCAAAACAACTTATTAGTTGAGGTCATCAAATAAATGTTTCCGTAACATACCTTGCTATAGGAATTTTCGTATTTAGGAGGATCTCTGTAATAGGAACGAATGTTTCTCGCACGGGTGGTTTGAAACTGAAGCCAAATAGTGCATCAACAATTAAATCGTAGCATTCATTTGTACTTTCAAGAGTGGGACTTGAACGTAGAAATGATATTCCATTGCTCTTGCATTGGTGGCTTAGATTTTCATACAGTTGTTTTGCAGTGGGTTTTGGATAATAAATTGTTGGTTCGTATTTCATGAAAGATAAATGTCGGGCACAAACTAATCCATCTCCACCATTGTTTCCAGGTCCACAACACACTAACACTCGCTTGAAGGAATCAGCAGGGTAACATTTGGCTATAGCATGGGCACAACTCAATCCAGCCAATTCCATAAGTTGATCTACACTAAATTTGTATTCGTTGAATAGTTCCTCATCAATTTTAACTGCTTCAGTTTGTGTTAAGAATTTCATATTTGGAGAGTATTTGCCGAAGAAAATCCTATATGAATGAATGTGAATACTAAGGATCTGGATACGATCTCTGCATGCAGGATCAATATATTTATTACCGGGTTGTGTAATGAAGTTGCGATAACTTTAACCAATTTCCAGAACTCAGAACTAGACTACAAAAAGAGTGTTTATATAGATGTAAAAACTTAAGTACCATTGTTAACGAGATAGAAAATTTTCGGAAATTAATTCGTAATTACTTATTATTATTTATCTCACCCGGTCAAAAAAAACGTTTGTAACTTTGTATATAATATATAGACGGACTCCTGTCAAAACAAAATAAGACCCTTTCAGGGTTGAACCAAATAGTAACCTAGTAAAGTAGTTGTTCAAGGTTAAATTTGGCTTAACTTGGGACAATTTATATGAAAAATTGAGTGGTCTTTTTTAAAACCACTTCTATTAGGTGCAAGTATAATATAATGATATGCTACACTTTTCTCATCTACTCCTATTTGAAATCATTGCAGCACACCAAATCTCAAATATTTGAACACTGGTTGTGTTTTTTTTTTTCAAAATGGCGTAAATTGATAAAACGCAAGAATTCGGAAAAGACAAAAAAGTTGCATCGATTTACATTCAATCTTAGTTATAGTTTTTAATTGTGGCTTGAATTCTGTTAGTAAAAAAATTGTTTTGAAATTTAAGAATAGAGAAATGCGAATAATAAGAGAAATTTAAATCAAGTATATTACACTTCGGGTAGCTGCGTAAGCACTAAATGCTGTTAAATGATACGATTATTGGGAGAAAAGTTTGAGATCTCTCAGTGGATTATGAATCAAGCTTCCAACACATCTGGAACGACTAATACCACCATCACATTACTTGATACCAGTAGTGCCTCATTTTCAATGGGCGGCCGTAGCTCGATTCATAGTAAGGGGAGTATAGGTAGCAGTAATCAAGCTGACCCATCCATCTCCTCTACGCCAACAACAACCCCCGCTCCCCAAATGTCAAATAAAGTATTTAACTACAAAGATAACACAGATACTGATTTCGGAAATTCCTTAAAATGTGAGGATATATGTTTAAGTGTATGTCGACATCTAAAGATTTTACCCCCGACTCGATTATTATTTGGGCTACGTGTTATGGACTCTGAAAGTGAATGGGCTGCCCCGGGTAAAGAATTGAAACCTGGGGTCCGATACTGTTTCCGCATGAGAATTAAAGTCCCAAATATGGATACACAATTAAAAAACCTGGATAAACAAGCGTATGAATATTTGTATTGGCAGATTCGTTACGATATATTAAACGAAAAAATTCCGGAAATAAGGAATCCAGAAAAAAAAGATAATGTTATGGGTTTTGCTGTCATGCACATGTGTATCGATTTACAAGCAAAAAGTTCTGAAGCCGAAAGAAAGGAAGGGTATAATCGTGAAATAATTGGGAATATAGAAAATAAATACAAAGAATATCTACCCCAAACGCTTTTAAGAGAGCACAGATATTTTGTAAAATCCAAAATATGTGCAAAATTCAAAGATGTACGAGAAAAAGACATTTTGTTCACAGAATTTAAATTCTACTATATCGCCGATGTTTGTAAGCTGGCACCAAATTATTTAATGGAAGTTTATTTTGTCACAGTAGATTATATCCCAAATGTTGATTTGATTTCCGTACATTCACCTGCAATTTGTAATGATGGCAATGTGGATAACAAAACAAGAGTATATGTTAAACTAGACACCCATGATAACCCAGAACCAGGTCTGAAGATTTCGCTGAAACAAGAAAAAGTAAGTGTATAGTGCTCTCATATATGTATATAGCATATTATTTCACATTTCTGTAATATATTATGATATATGAAAAATATTTTTTTACTTATTAATCCATTCCTTATCTTTATCATGTACAGTGGACGCTATTAGCAAAGATTGAGGATATTTTTGCGATATATATCGAGGATAATGTGTGTGCGTGTTTGGAGATAACAGGGCTACCACAAAGTTATTGCATGAGATTTAAATCAAAAGTCGAGTTAGAATCATTTATCACATACATAGGAGGGTACTTGAGGTATGTTGATTCGATAATGAGAGATTGTAAATTTTTCCAAAATACATTTGCTAGTTTATAATTTATTTCGTTAATATAATATTATTTTTAATACTTTCATCTTAAGGCTAACCTCTAAGTGGTTAAAGGATTTGTGTAGCGATTATACAACACCATCATTGAATGAATTGATCGACTTAAAATGCCATGGGCCAATAGGGTATGTTATTTGTTCGCATATACATTTATTTGCCATGAATAATGTAAATAATTGTATTTGAATATCACAGTGGAGCATTTTCCTTTGCTAAATTGAGAGAGAAATCAAAAAAAGGCTCAACCTGCCTTATAAGGCAATGTGAGAGAGAATACGACGTGTATTATATCGATATAAATACCCAGACGTTAGTAAATAGCGTAACTTAAGGAATATGTTATGAATTACTTTTTGTTTTCAGGTCAGCAAGAGGTAGGTTTGGCGAGAACATAATAACTACTAAAATTACACTACAAAACAAAAAATGGTTGTTACACGGAGGTGAGGGCCTGAAGGAATTTGAAACTCTAAAAGATTTGAAGAATTCAATATCCCCACAAATGCCTTGGATTCCGCCATCAGAATATGGTAATACTCGATCCTATTTGCATTTTGATTTTTTCTTAAAACTACATGATTTCCGATTATTTAGATTATGCACCACTTCTTTTAATTTGTTTGCCAAAAAATCTACATCCAAAGAAGACTGACACTGAATTAAGTGAAGCTGAACTTCGAAGAAGACGAGTTCAAATACTTGATCGGAAGCATGACCTCCGATGGTATAAAAGTAAGTTAAGGGTCAATTATTCAAAAACGTCATGAGTAAAATAATGTTAATACATTTAATAAAGATACGCAGTATGTTTGTGATGACGCTAAAATGATGATAATGCAAGGAGACTGGGTCCAGGAAGGTAGTTGTAAAGACGTTAATGTTATGCTCAAGGTGTTTTTTCCAGAAATCAATCTTAAGGTAACAAACTTCTTCAATACAACAATAGATGCATTTTTATATGCGTACCAAATAAATAAATAATGTTAATTTAATGCTTCATTTATAGGATATCACATGTTTAACTAGTATTTGCAGTCAAATTTTTTCGGCACAATTTCTGAAACTCTATGGTTTGACTTTGACCACTCCTTATACTATGGTAATGGAATATGCACCTTATGGAAATTTAGATAAGTTCCTACGCAAACATAAAGATAAAATCTCTTTCCAAATGCTGATATCGATTGTGTTTGATTTGGTCAGAGGAATAGTTTACCTGGTAAAACAAATGAATATTCAATATTTGTCAAAACAATGTTCACCAATATTATTTCTTTATTTCACACACAGAGTGAGAAAGGAATTTATCACGGCTCAATACGATGTTCCAACATGTACGTAACAAAATTTGATCCTAGATCTCATATCATTGAGACAAAAATTGGTGATCCCGGACTTCGTCGTAGTTATTCAAACGAAGAGTAAATTAGTTTCCCTTTATATACACATATACGTTTATCCTTACATAATTTTTATTATTTAGCTTGCCGTGGATACCACAGGAATATTACAATAATCTCAAAGGCGTCCATGGTGATATGTACGTAGACGCATGGGCTTTCGCAACGACTCTATGGGAGATATTTTCTTATGGAAAATCTCCTCTGGAAGAACTGAATTGTACGGGAAACCCAAAGAAGATTGCCGAAAAACTACAAATGAATCGTTCAAAGAGAGATGGTGGCATATTGCCAAAACCAACTGAAAATCTGGACGATTCGATATATTGTATCATGCTCGATGGTTGGCAGTCGGATGCACACAAACGTTTTAATTACATCAAAATCTTTGCAATCATTAATGGTTTCAAAGAAAGGAGAACGGTTAATTACGAGTCAGTTAACATCGATAAATCATATTATGATAGCGACACTTGTTCTGAAAATAATGAAAATAGCGGAGATGATATTTCATTGGACTCCTGTCCAGGACCATCACCCGCACAAAACCAACGATTTTCACATTTTGATATGTCTTTTAATAGCCCATTCGATGACACTACTTTTGTAATACCGTTTTCGGAGGGAAAAGTAATTGTTGATAAACGAATAGGTGACGGTCATTATGGTATTGTGTATTCAGGCATAATATATTACAAAAAACCCGATAAAGCACCGGAGAAAGTGGCAGTTAAAACATTGAAACCCGAGATGGCGACGAATATAAAAGATTTTCTACGCGAAAGTGAAATAATGCGGGTATATAAAACTACAACACCTCTCTTGAAGTATAACATTGATGTAGACATATATAATTACATTTACAGGGTCTAGAGCACGAAAATATTGTAAAAATTAAATATTCAATCGAAAAACCTATCTGCATCATAATGGAATTTGTTTCCGGTGGTTCTTTTAACGTTTACCTCAGATCTCAGCGGCCGAATTTAACTAACAAAAGGCTTCTTCATTTCGCCCATGATATTGCTAAGGTTTCTTATTGAATAATCATTATAATATTACTACTTCTCCATTATTATCTCATTACTATTGCAGGGTATGAATTATTTGGCGGAAAAGAAAATTATCCATAGAGATTTGGCAACACGGAACATATTGATCGAAAAGGACAGAGTGAAAATATCTGATTTCGGTTTGGCGCAATTAGCAAATTCCGAGGGCTATTATTTTGTACAAAACCAAAGGGATATACCCATAAAATGGTATACATATAACATTAGGAAAAATTAAAAACTCAATATACATATATATATTTAATATCTCTCACAGGTATTCACCAGAATCGATAGCGGAAGATAAGTATTCCGTATACTCTGATGTATGGTCTTTTGGCGTGACTATGTTTGAGACTTTTTCTCGAGGAGATATTCCAAATCTCGCTGGCAATCGGGAGCTGAGCCAAATAGAGTTTCTAGAACGGCTTCAGAAGGGAGAAAGGTACATATATACATCGAAACTTACATATTTTACTGGATGAACATGTTACTATTAATCTTTTATTATAGACTCCAAAAACCAGAGTTATGTTCTCAAATTATTTACGACAAATTAATGCTACCGTGTTGGAAAAGGGAACCAAAAAGCCGACCAGATTTTGCCAAAATACTTGACATTATACAGTTAATTGTGGAAGAAGATGGTGAAACCATATGAAATTCGCGATTTTTGGATAATTTATCTGAATATATCAATTCCCAATAGATGCTATTCAGTGAAATTGAGTTGTAATTAAACGTTATTGTAAGGTAAAGTTTACTTTTAAAATATTCACACAAGGGTATCTTTCCGACGCATACGTTCTCAATCGAATATAGTTGAACATCTTTATTTAGTTTATAAATAGTTATCCTTCCTAAGGATTTATATGAAACTTACGAACATTTAGTAATATGTTAATATAAGAGAGCTGCCATATAAAATTTCCGACTATTATTTGCTTGCAGACTTTTCTACATATAAATTTGACCTGTGAAATCTCGAGACCCAAATCCTAAATAAATAATAAGAAAGTTTTGTACATGGCAAAGCCGCATTGTACATAGCATATCTCTTCGTTCCCTTTTATAATATAAATTCTATGCTATCTAAGCTAACTATGTATATATATGTATATGTATTATTATATACATATATGTATTTATATTTATTGTATTGAGCTTTGCATTTTTTAATGTATTATAAAAATATATTTGCAATGTTTTGTCCAAGTTTTCTTTAGATTAGTTCGATTACATTTACCAAACATTTTTACCAGAAAACTGTAACATATTATAAATATATTATAAGAACGCCATATCTAAGCTTTTGTGAATTTTACTTCGAATAAAATTAAAAATATTTGGAATATATTATTCGTATAAATCATTTAGGTATACAAATATATTTTTTAAATAATAAATCAAGAAATATTTAAAAATCGAACGATTTTGAATTTTAGAATGGGTGAACTATGGGTCTGGGGAAATAAAATTTTTGGAAACTTTTAGTTATAATTACCCTTTAAGATGATTATTTGGTATACAGTCGTGTTTTTTTTTTATTTGTACTTTTATTAAAAAGCATCTGATTTGGAAAAAAGCATACCCTCTTTAGTAAATGCGATAAAAAACTTATGATTTCTGTTTATCAATAGTCAGTTTTATTAGCTTTCATTTAGAAAATTATTATTAAATTAAAATATGGTGAACATTTTTACACTATAAAAGGATGGGTAATTAGTAATTCAAACTATATATTTGTGAGGCATTCATTTTATTAGGATGATCCTTCTGCGTTTTTCTTTTTAAGCACTTCCATAACACCGGCGAAGTTTGCAATTTTCTTTTTCGTAGACTTTGGAGTAGAATTTTGATTTCTCACTCTCATTTGTGGTTGGGTAACATCGTCGCTAAAGTCAAAGTCAGTTTTAGCTGCTGGCCTAAAGAAAAATTTCAATATCGTAACATATTGAATTCGAGTGATAACAGTACACTTACTCTTCTTCAGTATTTGCTGATGCTGTGGGTTCAACTTTGGGAGCTACGGTTTCTGTGTTAATTTGTTGCCGTCCAGGAAATTGCCATTGTAGTTCCGGGATTGTTCCCTTTTCTATCATCATGTATAAGTTCTCCAGCTCTTCTGGCCCTGGTATTTCGTACTCTTCCCCATTCGGGTTGTAACTCTCTGGGGGATTAATATCTGCGGCTGTCATTTGTATGAAACCAGTATTGTATACAATAATTGAAGAGTTGAGCTTATATTATTAAAAAATTTAAAATGTTAGTAAACAAACTAGTTCTCATTTAGAAATACAATGTTGCCGAATTTAAATTTCGGATTAAACATATGTGCTTAAATTTATCGATAAGAAATTCCTCAGATGTAAAATGTACTATTTACTCGAATCATGCACCCCAATAGCGAAAAAAACTTAAAAAATTATTCTCTCAAAATCATATACATATGTATATACATTTCTACATTTTTTATAGTAAAATTTAATTAATATATATTTTCGAACTTGAAGGTTGTAATCGTTAGTCATTTTCTATCCATTACTAGAAACTTTCCACCATGCGAATTTACCACATTATACATATTTTATTTCTTATCTTCCCATTATATTACATTAAATAATATCTAGTTTATAAGAAATTTTAAAATTTAATATTGTTTTTGGTTTTATATTAATTGTAATAAACTGTACTGTAAGAAATACTATAAATATATAAAAATACTGAAATTCTTGCAACTCTGTGGTCAGAAACATCTGTTCATCCACTAATTTGAAAATTCTTTATTAAAATACAATTCTTAAGTTTTTTTTATGTAGCGAGTGAAATGTTAATTTTTCTTTGACGCTTGGTTTTGTTGTGTTACAATATAATTTTAATTTATCGAGAGATGGAGGATATAAATTTCTGGATGTTCCTTGGTATTATGACAATTTTTAGATTCGTAAATGGATATGAAAAGGAAATGACAGTATATATAGAAGCTGGCAGAAGAGAATGCTTTTTCCATCCCGTACGAAATGGGGAAACTATCGATATAGAATATCAAGTGATTGATGGTGGGCATGGTGACTTAGATATAAGCTTTTCACTTCTGGATCCCATAGGATTAGTAATAGTAAGCGACTATAAAAAACCGGAAAACATACATCGTCATGAGGCAAATAAAGATGGAGATTATCGCTTTTGTTTTGATAACGCTTTCAGTTCTTATAATCGAAAAACTGTGTTCTTTGAACTTATCATTGAGCAGGAAGGACAGTCAGCTTTTGATAACGATTGGGATAATGCTTCTACTTCTAAAACACCGGAGGAATTATATGATATTCAAGTTCATGAAATCTTAGAATATGTTGGACGCGTTCACATGCAAATAGCAAAAGCTCATCAAATATTAAATATGTTACGATCGACAGAGGCACGAGACCGTAATCTGGCGGAGGCTAATTACTCTAAAGTAAATAAATGGTCACTCTTTCAAATATGTGCTATGATTTCGGTGGGACTTTTACAAGTATTCATGGTTCGAAGCATATTTGATACAAATACGCGAATGAGCAATTTCTGGAAAAAATTGGGAATGTGATTCACATCCTAACATATACGGTATATAAAACGAATGGAATAAAATAATATGGGTGTATGCCTTTACGAGAAAATATTCCGCCATTTAAACCAAAGAAAATATTCCAACTTTTACGGAATAACATATCATACATATGTATGAACAATACTCAATCTAACTTAATAATACTTGGAATGTAAATCTTACTTTAAGGCGATCTAAAAACACAGCAATTCATAAATAATCAACCAACAGTTGGCTTAGTCTGTCGTAGTAAAATTAAGAGTCTTATTGTTAAAAAATTTTCCTGTATAAATAATTGTTGCCATTTTGGTTTTATATAGAATATACTGAACTAATTTTTTATTACTTCAATTATATATTTGTATGTAATATTATTTTTAAACAATGTCAGTAAGTTTGTCCAACTTTGCGCTGTTCTCGGAGCATTTGAAACGATACGCCAGGGTCTTTGTGCGTACTTCGTGGAAAACGTTTTACTTTCTTTGACTTCTGCTTGCCAGTTGCAACACTTACAGGCAAAATGTTTCGTTTTTGGAAGTTTTTAAATCTATCCACCAACAAACTGGACTCTGGTTTTACATTCCTCAGATTGCCAGCAATGTCTTCTGGCATATTGATATCTATATCTGGATCCACATACTTAAGACGTCCTAACCGTTTAGTTTCGAATTTTTTCTTTAATTCAACTTTTTTACGGTGCTTTTTTAAAATCTTTAATGCCTCCTCTTCGGCAATGACTTCGGTTTTAATTGACTTTATCCTATGTAAATAAAGAGAACACATTGTACATTAAATCTTTCCGATGGTGAAATTTGTAGTTGTACCTGTTTAAGTCAGCGATTTGCTTTTTCAGTGCTTTCTTTTCAGCTTGTTTTTTCTGTAATTCTTTTTGTTGCAGTTCTTTCCGCCTTGACTGTTTACTTTTCTTCTTATTTTCAACGGGTGGATTAATAGTTTTATATTCCCCATCTTCTGCGACATCGTTTGTTTCTCCCTCACTTTCATCATCTAAGCCTGAACGCATTTCTTGCAAACGCCGTGTATCACGCTCCTCTGGTGTAACTTTCGAAAACATTTGAGTAGTAACTCGTTTCAAGTGGTTTTCCTCTTTTATGATTTTCTCTTCTCGTTCTACAACTTCTTTAAGCAATGTTTGGTGGTCATCCAATGATGGATTATAACTTAGGCCTGGAGGAGGGGCTGCGAATTTTCTATAAAAAAAAATAATAGTTATAAAATTACTATAGAAGATTTCTATATCTTATAAAACATACAATTAATGAAACCCAAAATGTATTACCTACTTTGCTTTTGTTGTGCGATGACGTATACTATCGTGAACTTTTATTACTGGTTTACCAACATTCTTTGTTACATGCAGTGCCAATTCTTTGCTTATCCATCCTTTTTCATCCTTTAAACCAGGTATTTTATCTCGGAAATCTTCTTCTGCCCATACGTCTTTTGCTGTTTTGGTTAATTGGTCCTCTTTCTTTAGCTTTTTTTCAAGAGTTTCGTAGTATCGTTCCCTATCTTTGTTTGCTTGGAAATGTCGAGGTTTAGTTGGGTTCCGCACCTCTTCTTCGATAATACGTCCACTTTTCTTTTGGCGAACTCGATTCCTGTTATATTAGATTGTTTTATATCATTCTATAAATTTTTCAGATTATAATTTTACCTTTTCACAATCGGATCTTGGACTTTAGATGTGTTGTTTAAGGCTTCCAAGGAACGCAATGGGTTTTTAGCATTTAACTTCCGTTTTTGCTTTTCTGTCAGAATGGCCGGTTTGTGTTTCAGTGGTGTAGCATCAACCGTAAACAACTCATCGTCCTTTTTTTCTGCAAACGATCTACCCCAAAAAAAAAAAAAAAATGTTTATTATTTACGTTATTCTTTGTATTTAAAAATATTTTACCCAACACGTTCCTCTTGCCGTTGGTCCTCTAAAAATTCTTCCACATCTTTAATATCCGTTTTGCGCCATGCTGATTTGGTTTTCTTTGAAATACGTTTTTTCTTAATAGCAGACATATTTCTTCAAGTTTACTTAAACTCAATTTGTTTAAATTTTAATTTCTACCGTGAAAACCTTAAAGAAATACACGTGTGTTTTCGAAAAGTAAATGAAGAAATGTCAGACTAATCAATGACAGTATATTGTTTAATACAGTACGAATAAAAATGAGTAAATTTAAACCGCCAGCTGTTGCACAGATGAGCGAAAATATATATATTAGACGTTCTCTGTTGTTGTCGTTTCGGAACGATGTAGACAAAAGAGAGCTGAGTAATTGTAGAAATTTTGAGATTGAGCCGCATACTTAGATTTAGAGAATATAATACTTTTATATTGGAATGTAAAATTAAAACATAAGAGATGTTATTTCAGCACACACATTGTTCATTTAAAGTATAGTGCCTGAAATAGTCAAACATAACATCCGCGTTACAATTTTTGTCCCATCAATACTGGATGAGGTGAAGTTGTCGTTCATAATTTTGATAGAACGCGAAAACAGAACGTGGCAGACCATCGTTTACGGCCACAGGTGTTTATTGGGGTCGTATTCATAGTGCTGAAGTATTTCAAGATTAAGAAATTATCAAGTAAAAATGCGATTAGCCCAATATATTTGTTTCGTGGCTATTTCCTTAGCCATGGTGCCAGCATGTCTAGGACTTTTGGATGGTATCTACTGCGGCAGGGAAGATTGTTATGATGTCTTGGGTGTAACTCGTCAATCCACCAAATCCGAAATAGGAAAAGCGTATCGATTGTTAGCTCGAAAACACCATCCTGACATGCATCGGGGTGTTGAAGCAAAAGCGGAGGCAGAGATAAAATTCAAGTTGGTTGCCACTGCGTATGAAATCCTGCGAGACGATGATTCACGAAGAGATTATGACTATATGTTAGACCACCCAGAGGAATACTATTCACACTACTATCGCTACTATAGAAGACGTGTTGCGCCAAAAGTCGACGTTCGCATCGTCATTGTTGCAACTCTTACAATAGTTTCCATCATTCAGTACTACTCGGGACTACAGCGTTATGATAGCGCTATAAAATATTTGGCAACTGTGCCAAAATATCGAAATCAGGCAATAGAAATTGCCAAAGACGAGATTGAAAAAATAAGTAATCGTAAGGGTAAGAATCGGATGTCAAAGACAGATCAACGCGAAGAAATTGAACGCATTGTGCGCAAAGTTATAGAGGAAAAAATGGATGTTAGGGGCGGCTATGCCAAACCTTCAATATATGACATACTGTGGGTTCAGTTGTTGATTTGCCCATACACATTGCTTAGTTTCTTAGTTTGGAATGCGAAATGGATTTGGAAATTCACGTTAAGGAAGCAGCCGTACGGACGAGATGAAAAGCTTTATTTGATAAGGCGTTATATGAAAATGGGTGAGAACCAATTTAATGGATTAGAAGATCATCAAATTGAAGAATATTTGCGGTTAGAGTTGTGGGAAAAAGATAAATTTGAAGAATGGCATGAAGAGCAGGAAGAGGAGATGAAAAAGAAATTGGCTGAGAACCCACGATACAAATCTTACCGACGATATATGAAAAACCATGGCCCAGGAAGAATGACATTTGAGGATTAAATGACCAACGTTTCAAAATCAATTCATACAAATGTCGAACATAAGCTCAAAATTTGCATAAAATATTTATTTTATTTCCAAAATAACAGTAAAGTAGTTTTACAATAATTATGGCTAATATATCAACATCTATTTAAGTTGATCAAGTTTTATTGATTCCGTTTTCAAAATGTCTTTCTTTTTGTCATCGAAATATGTTTTAAAAATAAAATAAAATTTACTGCAAACATAACACATTTGAGAGTGCAAATTTCTTATTGCTTTAAAATTGATGCTTAAATAATGATCATCACGATATTTTCCGCAATCTACTAATCAGTGTTCATTGAACTATTGGAGAACCGGTTTATATAAGTGGAATGTAAGCACAATCGCAAGATTATGAAGTTGCTTTAAGTTTGTGGTTTCTTTAGTTATACCCACATGTTCTTATTTGTTTGTAGAATAGTCTTATTGACACAATTGTTTTTATTCATATTTGGCACTTTTATACATATGCATATTTCTGCCTTTGGAAATTCATAAGTAAATTTTAATAAGGCCATTTAAAAGCTGTCGCTTTGCGAACAGTGTTGACAAAGTTTGTTTTCTGTGCCAAATAATTTAAATATTAATACTTATACATACATGTACATGAATGAAGTACTTATTCCGTAGCTTTATGTTGTAAAATTATAATTTTTAAAGAGGTCTATCATTCAATAAATATTAACAATTTATTGTTTATTATAATATTACATCTTTTTATTTCCATATTATTAATACAAATACTAATAAATACATTGATGAAAAGTTATAGCTGTAGAACTTTATCCGCATATCATTCACCACATGTGGTTTCTACAAATGAGGTAATTAGGAATACCACGAAAATATTCACCTAGTCCAGCAGGTGAGCGTCTGGTATGAAGGATCTTTGTGTGCCAATATGAAACATATTTGAAAATTAACTTCCCTTGCGACACCTATGCGGAAGATACATACATATGTTCCCAAGCAGTTAATTAGTTACACATTTGAGCTGTTGAGTGTTCTATTAACGGAAAATGTCTTTACGTTAGTGAATTTTTTATAATTTATTTATGTAATGCTACTAATGACTATGATCGTACTCCCAAAATGTATTCGACATTATTATCATCTTCTAAGTGTTCCTCGTCGATCGCATCTTCCAGTTCCATGGTACAACGGCTTATGTCATCGTCTCCGTTGGTTAAATTTCCACTATCACTTACTAATTCTGTGGTAAAGATGCATTCCTCTAAGGCCACTGTTTTTATTGCAATAATTCCTTGTTGCTGCGTTGTATCCGAATCAGATTTCATACTAACGACAGATTCATTATCATTCATTCGTGTAATTAATGACATGTTTTCACAGCGTGTATGGTTTTCTATGTGAGCTAAGAGGTACACTTTCTTTGTGAAGCCTCTACCACATCGTGTACATTGGAATTTTTTCTCTCCAGTATGTGTTCGCAAATGTACGGTCAGAACATGTGGATATGCAAAGGACTTATTGCAGGTTGTGCAACGATATGGCCTTTCACCTGTATGTGTACGTTCGTGTTTACTTCGCGACCCAAAGTCGGAAAAACGTCTTTCACAAAAAGAGCAAGGATATGGCTTTTGACCCGTATGCACACGCATATGTCGTTTAAGCTCTACATTCGAAACAAATGCCTTGTCGCAAAGTTCACAACCGAATTGCCGGTCGTTGTTATGTCTGCGCATATGAGCGTTTAATGCGTGTTGGTACTTGTAAATGTTTCCACAGATTTCACAAATCTTGATAGAAGCATGAAACGTTTTGCTTTTATGCGATAACTTTTGAGGATAATTGTACTTTGCCTCAGTCGGAGTGGATAATTTTTTATAACTCAATTTCTTTTTAAATGGTAATTTTTTTTCAGCATTAGTTTTTGATTTATTGTAGGATGAAATTATATTATTTTCGCTGTTCGAAAAGTCATCTTCCGTTTGTTTACTTATAAAACCTATACTATCATCCTCGACGCCATCTTCTGAGAATTCTTCTTTTATTTCAGCTTCAAATTTCAATCCATATTCTGTAGTATTGATTTTATTTTGTGTCTCCAAGTTACTTACTTTTTCTATATTAGATTGTTTTTGAATTACTTTAAAATCCTCATTCGCTTCAAGACTTTCTTCCCGAATACAGTTAAAATAATCCGTGCTTTCATCAGACTGTTTTTGCTCATCTTCATCAATATATTCTACTATTCCGAAACCCGAAATGGAATCCAAGTCATCTTCAGATTTTTCTGCTTCGTTTGGATCAATGTCGTCAGATTGTTCTCCATCTACTTCAGCAGTATCGATATATGATTTAATGTCAGAATGGGCTGGTTGTGTTTTCATAGAAGTAGGAAGTTTCATTTTGTCACAATCGACTTCACAATTGACCAAAGAGACATCTCCATTTTCTTCTTGTTGTATGGATCTGAAGAGGGAATTAGTGGTTTCACAATTTTTCCAGAAGCGCCAAGCGACAGAAAGATCATCCAAACAGCGATTACATATTTTGTTTGAAACTTTAATACTTATATTTGACAAATTTAATACTGAACATAATGAAATCTTTTCGGCAATTGATAAACTTGACTCTGGCTCCGACTGAGTAGTACTCTCCTTATCCCCAGAGAAGACAGATATCAATTCACCTCCATCGTCTTGAAGGCAAATAATGCAAGCGAACTTTAAATCGACCACAACTGCCATGGTTATTTATTTACGTTGATTACTATAAAATTTAGTTTATCCTTTTTACATTTACACAATCCTTTATCAAAACAAAACAATAAATTGATCGAAATTTGACAGACCGACAAAACCTGTCATTTTTCATTAACCCGGACGTTACACGATCAAGAAACAATACACTCACACTCTCCATTTTCGAAATTGAACGCCGTCTTGATATAAATTTTTACATGCAAATGGTGAGGCAAGTTGACGGCAATGTTAAAACAGCTGAAACAGTTTTGCAACTATGAATATTTCTTGGATTTATATCAAAACTTGATATCAAAATATAATTATATCCCTTATACAATTGATTTCGCGAAAATTTCAAGAAAAGCTGTTTCCATGAAGACGGCATCTTGAAAGTATTACTGATTATTAAGTTGCTTGCAGCCTACGTCAAGTCTTTAAAAATATGTAATAAAAAAATATTTTACAGTATTATATCAATAAATTTAGATATGCATAAAAATAAATAACTAAGCTCAACCAACTTTAAGCCCGAAAAAGGAAATTGAATGCGACTCAGGTTTTAGTTTCTACGGTAATATTTAAATATCATGATTTTCATTCTAATGAAAGTTTGACTTTTTGAAATGCGTAAAAATGTAAAACTACTGAAGTTTTAAATATTTTTTAAGATATAAAAACGTAGTTGTCAAAGCAGAGAATGTAGATTATAAATAACTTTGTTTATATACATATGTAAATATATTTACATTCTTTGGTCAAAGCAGGAACCTTTTGATATTCATTAACGGCAATAATTATCATGTTAAATGTTATGATTATTATTGCCTACTGTAAGAATTATGCAACTTAAATCGACAATGTTGCATTTTTCATTTGACAAATTATATTAATGATTGTTAGCAGAGAACGGAAATATATTTCTACATTCTCTGTTGGAGACTGAAAATAGTGCAACTGGCAGAGAACGTCAAATCTAGGAATTCTCTGATATAATGGAAAATAAAAAGAATCAAAACAAAATAGGCGCGAAAAAATGTCGAATCCTATAGCATTCATTACCGAAAATTTATGTTTATATTTATTAGAAAAACCAAGCCTAATTCCTAGTGTGAATATCCCAAAGAAAGCGACCAATTTCATACGCACACATAAAGAAAAATTAAAAGTACAAGGCGAATTTAGTTTTCCTTGCCGTTCAGAACTATGGAATAACTGCTGTAAAGAAACAGGACACAAGCTGCGCTCAATTGCATTTGATATGTTTAAAGATGAAGGGGAAGACGTGTCTATTAATGCGCAAGAAAGATTTCTTAAAACGGCCGCTGCCTGGACATTTCCAGTGGAACGGATAAAAATTGATAATGAACGATGCTTTTTGTACCTGCAGCGACGAGCGGTGATGACAACGTTACTTCAACAGGTTTTGAAAAAAGACAACACAAATACCTTTGGGAAGTTGGAAAAAGACCCTAAACAAAGGGTATATTTTAGTCGTATAAACCAAGCCGGAGAAGAAATCGAAGAACTGTCACTTTATAGGGTTAAACTGTTAGAGGATATCCTCGGTCGGGTTTTTGAATACTCGAAATGGACCATGATAACAGAGGAAGAAGTAATGGAAGTAAAACAAGGAAAAGGACAAGGTGTTTTGCATGTACAAGTAATCAGTGCTGCTGGTAAGCCCTCAATAAATGCAGTTGTTATTCCTTCAAGTATGCTGAGCACTGCCATCATTCGATGTGGCATAGTTATTGACCCAATTACGGGAAAAATAACAAAATTGAAAACCAAAGAGTATCTAAGGTAATTTATTGTTTTCACACTAAAAAATACCAGGAATAAAAAATGTGTTCGTTAAAGTTGTCGTTCTAATGATATGTGCTTAATGGCAATGCATAAGTATGGCGTGCGAGTAAAAGACGATACAAGGTTTAGCACATTGATGTCTCGTTTAGGTGCAGCAGCGGTTACTGTTGACTTAATGGAAGTACGTTTTTCAAGTCCTGTTCAAATAATTCGTAGCGGCAAAGGAAGTACAAAGGGTAAGGGTGGAAAATATATGAACCAAGGAAATTTATATATTTTATTACGTGCAATAGGTGCTGCGTTTATTTTGTATAACTCTGCGCGTTTAGAGTCATTGCTTCGCCGTTTTGATGAGAAGGTAGAGAATGGTGATTACGAAGATCTGCCGCCCCTAGATAGTATTGACTTCACTTTGCTCGATGAAGAAGTAAGTGTTACTGTTAATGGTGTGTATTTTTATGTTCAATCAATTGGTCCAAGTGGCCGATCGTATTAAATTTTTCTTTTGGATTTTTAAATAGGAAGAATGGCAACTAGTGTTTTGTTATATATTTGCCTTCCCGAACCTTGTTGAAAGTTGTCTGGAACAGATACAAAAAGGAATATGCGCTGTTCATACTATCGTGAGATTCCTTGGCGATTTCGCTGCACTCTTTAGTGTATACTACAGAAGAATTCGAATCTTAACTGTAAGCTTATATTTGGATTACTATATTATTATTACTACTTCTTTTTTTTATTATTATATGTATATAATTTGAATTATTTTTATTTCCATTCAATGTACAGCAAGAAACGCGACAGCACTTAATGCCTTACGTGTATGCACGTATATATCTGGTAAAAGCAGTTCGCGAAATTCTTAATAAAGCATTGGCTCTTCTTGATATCGAGCCCGTTCATTTTATGTGATCGATTTTTTAAATTTTTGTGTAGTTAATTATAATTTTGTGTAAAATTGATATAAATATATATTTAATAACCGCGGTTTTTTACATACCTAATGTTCTAGTACGTATGCAAGAAAAACTATATTCTTAAATATATAAAATACTTATAATTATTTGCGTACAAACACTGTTGGAAGAATACCATAAAATCTGCATGTAAATTCTTATCTCCAAACATATGTAAGTATGTATACTGGTCCAAGTTGCTATATGCAAAGAATTTTACAGGTTTGTCTTATAGCTACAGTTTAGAACTACCAACATATGTATCGCTCTTACATCTGTATAACCTCTTGGCGTTCCTTAGTTTCTGAATATTCCAATACATTAAGGTTTGCTTAGTATGCATAAAAATGTTATAAACATCATTGATTTTGGTATGTCGCTAAGCCTATTAAATCTCATCTCTGCTCCTTTCGTTGATTGAATTCGGATATGAAATTTATGTTATCTTTATTACCATGAAATAATTGTTCCATAAAATGGGTACTACCAATGGAATTCGCTTTCGTTCCTAAACACATGTTATATTGTGAAGCATCGAGCTTAATATCACAACTAATATCGTGGAATATATGTACCAATGTCGGATCGGGGGCGCGGAATATACTAAGATGCCTCATTTTGCGTGCGGCATCATTGTACTGGGCTGGCACTTCGGCAGTATTAACCAGAAAATCGTTTCGCCGGTTACCAACCTTAACGATTTTATCTAAGAATTTTACATCTTCTAATCCCCATCCTGTTATATCCTTATCAAAACCGTTTATATCATCATCAAGTATATCTGATTTGTATATGGCGCATATGCCGTAACCGAATTGTCGGAAGTATCCCGATTCATTGGTAATCTCACCAGCTGATGTATGAGCATATTCAACATTTTCATCTCTCCAACGCCTCTTAGGGTCATATTGGCTGAATACGATCGGTAAATATACATACCGCCCTTGGACTGTGTTGAATCGTATACGATGCAATGTTTCCAATTGAAAAACCATATCAACATCGATGAATAGCATTATGTCATTATCCTGTATATACGATGAACGTGCGGCCGCATCCAATGCCACACCCCGTGAAAATTCTTCGTTCCGTTGAATATAGTTAATGTGTTGGTAAATGTGCCGTTGACGTAATTCCAATAAAAGTTGCAAGTGACCTTGAACGCTTGCAATGTCTCCGAATATAACCACTAGTAAATCACAATTTTTATCCTGTTTTATCGCTACACGTTCGTAGGTATCTAAGAATCGCTGGAATGTGGCAAAACGTCCAGCTATTGGCAGTACAAAGACGATTTTCGAGGTATCGGTAGCGGTGCCAGCTGGCAAACCAGGAAGGGTAAAGTGTTTCGATATTCTTTTCATGCCGGAGCTCAGCATGTTTTTCAAATAGCCTAAAGATGAAATTAATATAAAAATGTTTACAGGTTCATTATGTAAATGCATATACATACTCACTTTTTTGAACTGTAACATTGTAAAAGTCCTCGTTGAATTCCTTTACAAATGTACCGGTGAATGCGCGCTGTACGTATAAATGACGACGCACTGGTACAGTCATTTTTTTGCCACGGTATCGCTTATAGATCAGTAAGAGGTCCAATATTAAATCTTGACCATGCAATGGATTTACCCTATTATAGCCGTAAAGCAGTTCACGAAACTCTATAACTCGTCCCCTTTGTCGGGAATAATTGTTTATGTTCTCCATTACTTCTGTGATGACGTCTTCGAGTCCCTCCCGGAGTGCTGAGTCGATTTTGTGTTTGGGATTCGCATTTTCACTAGAATAGAGGCTTCTTGCAATAAAAGACCATTCGAGTAGGTCCGATGTCGATGAGGGTGTGAATTTCTTCAAATCCGGAGTAATGCCTAAATATTTGTATATATTTACATATGTAGCTAACTGTTACGGAAATCAAAAATGTTTCATTTACCTAGAATGTTGTGATCTTCATAATGTTGATCGCTATTTGTCTCTTCAGGTATTAATTCGATACCGGGTACCAAATACTTGCTGTCACTGGGTATCTCCAAAAAACCCGCCATCCGCTTAATATCCCGATGCAGTTCGAGAGATTCCTGACGGATTTCCTCTGCCTTAAGACCCTTTAATCATAGAGTGTAGTTTGTTATACTTATATAAGTGCACAAGCAAGAATATAATAGAGAACGAACCTGCACGAATGAATGGAGTCGATACATTAACGGAGCCTGTTTGATCGGATGGAGAGAGATAGCATTGTGGATTTCTTTACGCTTCAGTTTACCAGTGAATGCATACGGTCCGCTTGAATTGTGTCTCATGATGTATTGCATCTAAGAGAAATATCAGTAAATGTAAGTGGAAAGACAACGGGTCTACCGGAATACCTAATAAATACCTCGTAATTCCAGGTGCATGGGATGCCAGCAAATTTTTGTACACAACGTCCGACTTCTACATCTTCATGTGTACTGTAGAGGTTCTTCAAGCAAGTTGGTATATGTGGAGCAACTACATACATATAATATTAATTTCATGCTTCATTGAAAAGGTTCGTAATATTTTTTTACTCAAATTATAACTTACCTCTGCGTAGGGTTTCGCTACTAAGTATTACACCCGGACCACCCATACAAAAATTTTCATCAAACTCCAACGATAACAAGCCAAATTCCTCACTATTGCCCTTGCCGGCTTGACCTTTCCAAAAAAGAATATTTGTATAAATTATCGGGTTCGCGCGACGTGTGCCATACTATTACCTATAAACTGTGGCTTAGAACTGTCGATCGAGCGAAGAAAGCGTTCGAGTTTTTCCGGTTCAATGTATACATCGTCATCGGCTCGTATGAACCATTCAAACTTGTCAATATAGTGTTCATACATGTAATAGAGCATCATGAATGATTTCTTCTGCGGTGGATAGCGATCGTCTACGTTCTTCAAACCTATTACCGGCAACTCGTTGGAGTGAGAACCTTCTGAACTAAAGAAGGCTATTCTACCAGGCACCTCCTTCCCCCATGTATCATAAACGGCACGCGCACGTCCCTCGATAAAATTCTGCGCTGTCATTACGCCGACGAATACCAGATTCTTCTGCGAGGTTTTAATTGTTTCTTCTTCAGGATTCATACCGATGATTTCGAATGGGCTTTGTTGTCCGCTTGGCTTCATGCTGCACCGTTTAACGATCTCTAGCGCGCGATAGTTTTTGAGAACCGTGCCAATGCATAGTCCCAACGCGATGCCAAAAAAGGCGAATATCAACGTTTTACGTTTGGTAACGGAATTCTGCATCAACATTTTTGATGATATTTGGACTATCGTTGCACTATGTCATTGAAACTGAAAAAGCAAGGAAGTAAGAATGCTCGTATTGATGGTTCAATCATGATGGACGCATAAAAATAAGATTAGAATATTGGTTGGTCGCAATTGGTATTACTTCAAATATAAAGTCCTGAATCCAGATTCTATCCCAATAACTTTAATGATGTATCCGATAGCGTATTTTAAATTAATTTAAAATTAGCGAATATATTTCATGACGAATGAGGTTATGTATATGTAAATAAAGCGCATGAAAGAGTTCCAGCCATTTGTTTACTGGTAATACTTCTGTTTAATAACTGAGACGAAAATGCCCATGGCTCAGAAATATTGGGCTAAATAAACAATGAAGTTGAGCTTACAGTGTCATTTAGAAGGTAAGATAGATAGATAGACATTTGATACTGTGGTATTGCACTGCGACCTAGGGTTAGCAGGTTACGACACATGGAAATCTACAAGTAATTGTTTTTGCTTCTTAAATAGTAAATTGTTTTACATCAGCGTAGGGAGAACATGTTTCCTAAATACAATAATTTTAAATTTTACCTTTTGCCAGGAAGTAGTACTCTCGGCTGGAATAACAATTGAAAGAGACGTTCAGTTATTCAAAGGATTTTGTGCATAGGAGGTTTAGCTTTACTAAGTATTTTCTCTATACAAAAACTAACTTGGATGCGGTCGAATTTCTATTGTAACTGTTTCTACAAATGTTCCATGATTCAATATGTGTATGTATCACCGAAAGCATTTGCTCAAGTACCTGGGTAATTAAGTGATATTTAACTCAATTGTGTATTCAGATGTTGCATCTGCACTTTATGTGGATATACAAATGCATTTAGTATATGGATCTGTATAAGTGCTTGTAGGCAAGGAAATGAATGAGGTTAGTATTTCTTAGTGCCTTTAATGTTAATATTTCAACATGAATATCTTCCATAGGGTTCAAAGCTAAACCTTCTACACCCGGCGTATGTTAAAATATAAATTTTTTAGGTGTGTACCTCAACTCGGCCACATTGGAATATGATAGTGTCATGCCAATGAGTACTTTTTTTTTAGCAATTAATATATCTTCATGAAACGGGATTCCTGTATACTCGAAGCCTTTTAATTAAGAATTATTTAATTAAGAATTGAGTATTTCAGAGAATCAATTAGACAAACCACTAAGAGAGAGAAACTTTAACAAAAATTTTTGCCCTTCCCAAAAATTAGCAATTATAAAATAAGCCATGTAGGCCCGAACTGGTATAATTCCCAGCAGTAAAAATATTATTTGAAATTAGTTAAACACACATGGATATACGGATGCACATATATATGTATGTACTATATATGTATTCGTGTTTGAGTTTATTTGAGCAATCTGACGTCTTGCACATTTTTTAAACAATAGAGATTCTCAGAAAATAATTCAAATACACGTTATATACAACTTTATACATACATATGTATGTTTATGTAAGCTCTTATATATATTCTCGCAAACAAAGTTGGTTTATTCTTTAACATGTTGAAATGTCCATTCTACTACAGACTATATGATTATTTGAAATTTTGGCTAATACAATAAATATGGTATACATACATATACCCTCAATTTGGTCAAAGCCAAGGCAAGGATGAGTTGGGAAAATTTTGATCCTAGCACCATTTTGGATTTGTTCCTACAACTTTGAAACAACATTTGTCGCCCTTGTCTTTTCGGAGCGGTTGATTGTTTTAATTAGATTAGACTGACTTGAGTAGTGAATATTGCCGGTGCAGTGATTGCTGTTAGGTGTTGAATTTTTACGCACTCATATATTTTGATTACCTTAGTTTCCCCCAATTCCAAGAAAAAAAACAGTTTTATTAAACTAATTTGATTTCTATAGCGCAGAGCTTGCATTTTGAAGCATATTAATGCAAACTATCATATTTTTTACTGTGTACATATGTACATACATAGATATACATATGTATACGTCACTGAGGCTACTGGAATTAATTGGCGCGTGGCACTCGGTAATGCACCCATTTTAGTCGCTGCTCGTGTTTACCTACGGATATAAAGGGGTTCTGATTTTGGGTCGGTATGTGTTGAAATTGCAAAAGCAATTTGTCTGAATTTGTTTTATTTGAATGCAAATGTGTGCCAAAGTCCAGACCTTTTTAAGGAGGAAATCAATATTACGTTATTCGCGATATAGGGGAAAATGAGGAGAAATACCACACTTAAGACTATTTTTTGACTAAAACCCAGGGCAATGCTGGGGGCCAATTAAAGATCTCTTTTCATATATAATTGATATATTTAAAGCGTATTTTGCCATCGCCGTTTATTCTGATCAATTTGGGTTTTATGTACATATGTACATATGTTAGTGTGTATATCACTTGAAAATTATATTTTATTACAACACTGTGGTGTTAATATTGTAACTGCCGAAATCAAATCAAATCCTTTCAAGCTGATGGAGCTTTTCGCAGGAATAATTCGATTATTTTTTTTTCAGCAAAAATGTGAATCAAACTGCAATTAGCACTGCTCTATGAAGTATAATTGCACACATGTATTTACATGTACATGTTATATTTATACTCGTATTGTATATGTGTGTGTGATAATTGATTCTCCTTTTAGGTTACAATTTATTGTTGATTTTGCTCTTCGCCGACTTTGCTTTCGACGGTGTTATGGTGTTTGGCAATGTTTGCGTTTATTTCTAATATAATTTAAATTATTTAAATATTTGCAAAAATCCTTCAATTACACGCATTTTCATTTATTTGTTATGTCCAAAACGACAATTTACGAAGCTGTTTGCACTTGAACCTTTCACATTTCTATTTAGCGATCTTGCGTTTCTTTCATGACATTCTCATCGTTTGGTGTGGAATGGTTTAAAAGGGAGTATATTTTTCTTTTATTAAGTCGGTATTCAGTGCATAATAAATTTATATTATTTATTGATTAATAAATCTGACAGACATAAGCATAACGCTATAATCAACTGATCGGTTGAGATTCGCCGTCTTGCACTTCGTCAAGTACAAAAACAAATACTATATTATTATTCCAACTACATACAAGTGAGATACAATAAACACAATTGCGAACATGTATTTCTACCATGCACGTACATACATACAATTACTAAATGTGTATGTGTATTCTTTAGCACCACTCACCGAGGAACCGAAACGTTAAAAGTCGCTGAAAATCGTCGGCACACTAAAATGTTGAGGCGATTGCAGGCGCAAGCAGTCCATTACTAAAAAGATACGCAACTAGGCAGAGTATCGCTCAGTAGGAACTGGCGGAATCTCACGCCACTCAAATATAAACATTAATTTAAGATACTTACTGTAAGCCTGAAGACACGGCGCAAACAAGAGATACTCTTTTAGTGTCTCTGAGAATACTTTCTGTTTGTTGGCGTTTGCGCACTCTTTCGTTGCTGTTTACACCGAACTCTTCCATCACCATTTATTCATGAAATTCGTTTGAGTTCCCGCCGATCAGCTGAGATACATGTATGTATCGTGTTTTAGTTCTGCATTGATAATTATTGTATGAAATATTTATTATAAAGGAATATATGTATATAGTTGTACATGCATACATTTATAAATGTATAACTCCATGCCATGCACTTCAGTTATATGTATGTAATATATTTATACGCACATACGTATGTTATGATTCTAATTAGCTAAAGTTACAGAGACTATTATTACACTCCAATATCACAATGTAAATACTCACTATTACAAGGTGCTTCATTATGAATGCCGCACATCGTTCTAAAATGATAACCGAGAAAACATAAATTTGTATATAGTATACCTACATATATACAATTCTATGTACAATTGTATATTGTTATAATTAGATACATATATATTTTTTATATAAATAAATTGATTTTTACTCTATCTAAGATTATGCTAGTATTGTGAAGAACTTTATTATAACGAGCTTATACAACATTAAATGAATATTAAAGAAGTTTGATAAATATACTTATACTTAAGCAATTCTTTGAAATTTTTGTTCAAATCGATCACCAATTTTCCAATGTCAAAACGTGAACTTTGCCTCTGGATTTTCGCAGTTGAATATTTCTTTTGATTAGGACACCTTTGCGTGAGCTGAATATTATTAAATAATATAAAAAATATAAATTTAATCTTTGTCGAGTTTTTTGGTCCGTAAAAAGGTAAATTGATTTGAAATTGTAATCGTATCAAATAGATATGCTTAGCTTACTAACCAGTATAGGTCCAATATGAACTCGCATCGAATTGGTTGTGAAAAGTATTTACCTGTGCTGGCTTTATGATACTTCTCTTACCACTGAATGGTTTTTGCTGGCTGTGTAGCCTACTTTTAGGCGTAACCGCGTTAATGTGGGAATGATGTGACATTTACATTGACGGTACTTTTGTATGGTATTACATCAATCATTAATTTTTAACAATATTTTTTTAGAAATTAACAAATGTTGTATAATTTATTTTATGATCATAGATACAATATATGTATGAAAGGAGATTAAGATTTAATCGAAGATTAGATAAACGGCTCACTTAGGCGGAGCATATTGATAAATTCCAACATACTTCTAGGTACTATTGAGGCGATGTGGTTCCTATTTGGAAACATGGATGCCAGGGCCTTTATACTGCGTCTTCAGAGTACTGTACAGGCAATTAGCCAGTGTAAAATGCGGCAAGTAGCCTGGGTTTGTCTCTTGGGAGGTTGATTACATATTTAATACCACTGAGGTTATAACTACCCCCTATTGTAGTTTCAGCTATTCTGGTGTGCAGTGCGGCCTCGATCCATCTGCGCACCGGTGCTGCCACATTTTTTTCTCCAGTCCTCTTGCTACGCTTCCGTGAGACGTGCTGACAAAAGTCCTTCCAGCGAACTCTGTATCTCCGAGGTTAACTTGTACAGTACAGTAATAGCTGATCTGCCTCCTCTTTAAGCATGTTGGCTCGCATGCAGAGGTGTAGTTTTCAGCGCCTTCGACCATTTTTCATAATCCACGATCTTTTCCATACTTTTTAGTAAGTAAGTAGACTAATTGGCTTGAAGGATTTTGCTAGTGCATATTTTTTCGTTCCTATCATAGGTATAAAGATGACCTACACGGTCCTCCTTGGTACAGGTATGTACGCCAGTGCTGTGCTATCTATCATCAGCCGAACAAGGTGTAGCAGTAGAACCTGCTCTGCCTGTTGGTAAAGTGCTAGAAAAATACCGTCCGCTCCCGGAAATTTTAATTTCGCGAACGAGGCCATAGTCCACTTGATTGACGTATCTAATTAATTAATTTAAATTTAAAAGGCGAACACTTCGGTGTGTAAAATTTTCCTAGATGGCTATAAATTTTTAAGATACGAAAGCGACCCCCTAAAATTATATTTAGCCCACGGGCTTAACGAACCCTTCCCAACTTCGAGCACAGTCACAAGATCCGTCTAGCACGAGTCACAAGATGCCTGGTGAGCGCTTTGTCCTCAGCAAGTTTCGAGTTTGGTCGTTGTTGTTTTAATTGGTCATTGATGAATCCGCGTTCATGCGTTCAAGTTAAAAATCTTACAGTTTTAGAAGTTTACTTCTACCTTCTTCACTGTCCGTCTTTTCAATATGAAAGCTGAAACATACCTTCAACCGACGAGATGATTTGACGGGAATAGAAATAAAATAAATGAAAATTTGAGATAGATTCAGGACGCTTTGTTGCCACGCTCGATCCAATCATGGTAGTTTTCTATATGTTTCGTGTTTCCCATATACTTAGTTAGTGATCATACATGGTTACTTAGCAATCTTAACATTGATACTGCCGTCGTCTTAATCTTTTTACACACAAGCATTTTTCATTCAAAAGTTCATAGCTTAATTCGCGCCCACAGCAGCTAAGTTCGTTTCGATGTTTTTCACTACTTAATTGTGTGCAAAAGGGGCTCGGCTATGACAAATCGCTATCGTTTTTTACTACAAGTCGCCCGATGTAAAGGTATTGCGAGTGTATGGGTTTATGGAATGCTTCTGTGCACAAATAAATTTTGCAATGCAACATTTGAACGAGTAAGCACATAAACATATGAACATATTTGAGCATTTATCGCTGCAATAATTCAATGCTGTGTTATGTGTAATGTTGCTTGTGCGAGAGTGCAAATGTTTCTCGAAGACATAAGCTATTGTAATGCTACCACTATGTCACAATAAACAACGCACATACATACATACTTACTCATTCACATACACATGTAAGTGCGCTGAACATTTGTTGTTCCAATTAGCATTTTTTATTTACATCTCATTTGTTATTTGCGAATCTGACGCAGCTCTCCAGACCGGCTTGGCTGTGTTCTCGATTAGGTTTGTTAATTTAATTTTTTAAATATTATTCAGAATTACTATGAGTAAAACACACACATTCACATGTGTGTGGACAAGTGGGCTGCACCATGACAAACGCCTTGTCTTTTATACCGTTTTTGTATAGAAATTCCTTTCCTGCCAGAGGTGTTAATCAATTTATCATATTTACATCATCATTTTTATTAGCAGCGTTTATAGCTATTAATACATCAATTAATAATTGTTGTCACTTATTTATTTACATATAAATTACAAATAATCGCAGCGGAGTGCTGCACGGCGTTTGCATTCTGTACGTAAATAAATATGTAGGCAAGGGCTGGCGGTTGTGAAACCGTCTCTGCCACTTGCTTCGGTAGCACGTTCATCATACGCCGGGGTGTGTTCTCTGAAATACATAGAAATTTAAGTCCCATAACTTTACTAATATTTCAACTATCCTAAATAGTAAAGTGGTCGGAAATCAAATCCAAAAGTTTATCACAATTTGTAAATGCCTCTCTGTAGATAGGCTATACTATGTATGTATTGACCTTTTTGTTTTATGAAGTATATTCTTTTAGAATATACAGTAGTCGTATTATAAAACATCTTCACTCCCCACTGTATTGAAAAGCCACGCTGATCACAGCAGGTGGCGTGAATTCGGTAATATGCAGACAAGTAACTTTTCAGATGGTTATTGAGCTTAAGAGGAGAACTCGGTCATTTACTACTGTGCCCAAAAAATAAGGACAATTGAATTTAAACTGCCCGTCCAAGGATTTGGAGAAATCGATGGCGATGAGACTTGGATCTATGCTTACGACTACGAAACAACCGAACAATCGAGCGAATATCGTGCCAAAAGAGAGCCGAGACCAAAAAAATCGCGCCAAAGTCGCTCAAAAATCCAGGTCATGTTGACTGTTTTCTTCGATTATCGTGGTCTTGTGCATTATGAATTCCTTCCAACCGGTCAAGCAGTCAACAAGGAATATTATTTGAACGTTATGCGTCGTTTGCGTAACGCTATCCGCCTAGAAAGGCCGGAATTGTGGAAAGACAATTCTTGGTTTTTACACCACGATAATGCACCATCCCATACTGCCCTCGTAATTCGTGATCATTTCGCCAAAAACTCAACCCATATCGTTCCGCAACCACCGTATTCACCTGATCTGGCGCCGTGCGACTTCTGGCTGTTCACCAAGCTGAAAAGACCGCTCCGGGGACACCGTTTTTATACGATAGAGGAGATTCCCGGAAAGTGACTACAACCAGTGTTTGGTGTATTGCATCGGGAGGGGATTACTTTGAAGGGGATGAAATTGATTTTGAAGAATAAATAAAGAAATTTCAAAATAAATACAATGTCACC